>NC_054487.1:5908507-5966172 GCF_017639515.1 Carcharodon carcharias
CTTCTGTTTGCCTCTATTTAAATATGTATGACTCGTTTTCACGTTGTTTAACTCTGTTTCACTCTCTTTAACTCGGTTTAATTTGTTTGCCATTGTTTTGCCTCTGTTTAACTCTGTTTGCCTCTCTTTGCCTCTGTTTGCCTCTGTTTAACTCTGTTTAAAACTGTTTGCCTCTGTTTAATTCTGTTTAACTCCATTTGCCTCTGTTTGCCTCTGTTTAAATCTGTTTAACTCTGTTTTACTCTGTTTACCTCTGTTTGCATCTGTTTGCCTCTGTTTAACTCTGCTAACTCTTTTTAACTCTCTTTGCCTCTGAACGCCTCTGTTTGCCTCTGTTTAACTCTGTTTGTCTCTTTTTCACTTTGTTTAACTCTATTTCACTCTAACTCTGTTTGACTGTGTTTGCCTCTTTTTGCCTCTGTTTAGCTCTGTTTAACTCCATTTGCCTCTGTTTAACTCTGTTAAATCTGTTTAACACTTTTTGCCTCTGTTTGTATCTGTTTGCCTCTGTTTAACTCTGCTAACCCTTCTTAACTCTGTTTGCCTCTGTACGCCTCTTTTTGCCTCTGTTTGCATCTGTTTGCCTGTTTAACTCTGCTAACTCTTTTTAACTTAGCTTGCCCTTGAATGCCTCCCTTTGCCTCTGTTTAACTCTGTTTGCCTCTGTTTAAATCTGTTTGCCTCTGTTTAACTCTGTTTAAATCTGTGTGCCTCTTTTTAAATCTGTTTAAATCTGTTTGCCTCTATTTAAATCTTTATGCCTCCTTTTCACTTTGTTTAAATCTGTTTCACTCTCTTTAACTCTGTTTGCCTTTGTTTGCCTCTGTTTGCCTCTGTTTGCCTCTGTTTAACTCTGTTTAACTCTGTTTGCCTCTGTTTGCCTCTGTTTAAATCAGTTTAACTCTGTTTTTACTCTGGTTTACCACAGTTTTGCATCTGTTTGCCCCCTGTTTAAACTCTGCTAACTCTTTTTAACTCTCTTGGCCTCTGAACGCCTCTTTTTTGCCTCTGTTTGCCTCTTTTTCACCTTTGTTTTAAACTCTGTTTCACTCTCTTTAACTCTGTTTGACTGTGTTTGCCTCTTTTTGCCTCTGTTTAACTCTGTTTAAATCCATTTTCCTCTGTTTGCCTCTGTTTAAATCTGTTTAATTCTGTTTAACTCTTTTTGCCTCTGTTGGCATCTGTTTGCCTCTGTTTAACTTTGCTAACTCTTTTTAACTTACCTTGCCCTTGAACGCCTCCGTTTGCCTCTGTTTAACTCTGTTTGCCTTTGGTTGCCTCTGTTTAACTCTGTTTTACTCCATTTGCCTCTGGTTAAATCTGTTGCCTCTGTTTAACTCTGTTTAAATCTGTATGCCTCTTTTTAAATCTGTTTAACTCTGTTTGCCTCTATTTAAATCTTGATGCCTCCTTTTCCACTTTGTTTAAATCTGTTTCACTCTCTTTAATCTGTCTGCATTTGTTTGCTCTGTTTGCCTCTGTTTAGCTCTGTTTAACTCTGTTTAACTCCATTTGCTCTGTTTGCCTCTGTTTAAAATCTCGTTTAACTCTGTTTTACTCTGTTTGCCGCAGTTTGCATCTGTTTGCCTTGTTTAACTCTGCTAACTCTTTTAAAACTCTCTTTGCCTTGAAGCTTCTTTTTGCCTCTGTTTAACTCTGTTTGCCTTCTTTTCACTCTGTTTAACTTCTTGTTTCACTCTCTTTAACTTGTTTGACTGTGTTTGCCTCTTCTTGCCTCTGTTTAACTCTGTTTAAATCTGTTTAGCTATGTTTGCCTCTGTTTAACCTGGTTAACTCTTTTTGCCTCTGTTTAACTCTGTCTGCCCAGTTAAATTGTTTAATCAGTTTGACTCTGTTTAACACTGTTTCCTTTGTTTAACTCTGTTTAACTCTGTTTGCCTCTATTTTACTCTGTTAACTCTGTTTGATTGTTTTGCCTCTGTTTCACTCTGTTTATAATCCGTTTGCATTTGTTTTTAATATCAAATTTTTTTTTTGGTTTTTTGCTCAATTGTACTCTATTAAACTCGTTTGCCTCTACTGTTTACTCTGTAACCTTTTTTAACTCTTTTTGCCTCTGCACGCCTCAGTCTGCCTCGTTAAACTCTGTTTGCTTTGGTTGCTCTGTTTAATCTGTTTAACTCATTTTGCCCCTGTTCAACTCTGTCTGCCTCGGTTAACTCTGTTTAAATCTGTTTGCTCTTTTTAAATCTGATTAACTCTGTTTGCCTCTATTTCAATCCGTATGATGTTTTCACTTTGTTAACTCTATTTCACTCTTTAACTCTGTTTGACTCTGTTTCCCTCTTTTTGCCTCTGTTTTGCTCTGTTTAACCTAGTTTGCCTCTGTTTGCCTCTGTTAAAATCTGTATAATTCTGTTTAACTCTGTTTGCATCTGTTGCCTCGTTTTTAACTTGCTACCCTTCTTAACTCTGTTTGCCTCTGTACGCCTCTGTTTGCCTCTGTTTACATCTGCTTGCCTCTATTTATCTCTGTTTAACTCTGTTTGCCTTTGGTTGCCTCTGTCTAACTCTGTTTAACTCCATGCCTCAGTTTGCCTCTGTTTAATTTTGTTTAACTCTCTTTAAATCTGTTTGCTTCTGTCTGCTTCTTTTTAAATCTGTTTGCCTCTGTTTAACACTGCTTACATCTGTATAACTCTGCTTCAATCTGTTTAACTCTGTTTGCCTCTATTTAAATCTTTATGCCTCCATTTACACTTTGTTTAAATCTGTTTCACTCTCTTTAACTCTGTTTGACTTTATTTGCCTCTGTTTGCCTCTGTTTAACTCTGTTTTACTCCATTTGCCTCTGTATGCCTCTGTTTATATCTGCTCAACACTGTTTTACTCTGTTTACCCAGTTTGCATCTGTTTGCCTCTGTTTAACTCTGCTAACTCATTTAACGCTCTTTGCCTCTGAACGCCTCTTTTTGCCTCTGTTTAATCTGTTTGCCCTATTTTTCATTTGTTTAACTCTGTTTCACTCTCTTTAACTCTGTTGAGGTGTTGGGTCTCTTCTTGCTCTGTTTAAATCTGTATAACTCTGTTTGCCTCTGTTTGCCTCTATTTAAATATGTATGACTCGTTTTCACGTTGGTAACTCTGTTTCATCTCTTTAACTCTGTTTGGACTTTGTTTGCCATGTTTGCCTTGTTTAACTCTGTTTAACTCCATTTGCCTCTGTTTGCACTGTTTAACTCTTTTTTAAATCTGTTTTGCCTCTGTTAATTCTGTTTAACTCCATTTGCCTCTGTTTGTTGTTTATATCTGTTCAAAACTCTGTTTTTCTGTTTAACTCTTTGCAATCTGTTTGCCTCTGTTTAACTCTGTTAGCTTCTTTTCAATCTATTTTACACTCTCTTTGCCTCTGAACGCCTTGTTTGCTCTGTTTAACTTGTTTGCCTCTTTTTCACTTTGTTTAACTCTAATTCACTCTCTTTAACTCTGACAGTGTTTGCCTCTTTTTGCTCTGTTTAACTCTGTTTAACTCTGTTTTCCTCTGTTTAACTCTGTTTAATTCTGTTTAACTCTTTTTGCCTCTGTTTGCCGCTGTTTACCTCTGTTTAACTCTGCTTAACCCTTCTTAACTCTGTTTGCCTCTGTACGCCTCTTTTGCCTCTGTTTAACTCTGTTTAAATCTGCTTGCCTCTGTTTAAATCGGTTTTAAATCAGTTTGCCTCTGTTAAATCTGTTTGCATTGGTTTAAATCTTTTAACACTGTTTGCCCCTATTTTACTCTGTTTAAATCAGTTTGATTGCGTTTGCCTCTGTTTCATTCTGTTTAAGTCGGTTTGCATCTGATGCCTCTCTGTTTAAATCTGTTTAACTCTGTTTGCCTCTCTTAGCCTCTGTTTGCCTCTGTTTAACTCTGTTTAACTCTGTTTGCCTCTGTTGAAATCTGTTTAACTCTGTTTGCCTCTGTTTGCCTCTGTTTAACTCTGTTTGCCTCTGTTTAACTCTGTTTAACTCTGTTTGCCTCTGTTTCAATCTGTTTGCCTCTGTTTGCCTCTGTTTAACTCTGTTCAACTCTGTTTGCCTCTGTTTGCCTCTGTTTAATTCTGTTTAAATCCTTTTGCCTCTGTTTGCCTCTGTTTAACTCTGCTAACTCTTTTTAACTTACCTTGCCCTTGAACGCCTCCGTTTGCCTTGTTTAACTCTGTTTGCCTTTGGTTGCCTCTGTTTAACTCTTCTTAACTTCATTTGCCTCTGGTAAATCTGTTTGACTCTGTTTAACTCTGTTTAAATATGTATGCCTCTTTTTAAATCTGTTTTAACTCTGTTTGCCTCTATTTAAATCTTGATGCCCTCCTTTTCACTTTGTTTAAATCTGTTTCACTCTCTTTAACTCTGTCTGCATTTGTTTGCCTCTTTTTGCCTCTGTTAGCTCTGTTTAACTCCATTTGCCTCTGTTTGCCTCTGTTAAAATCTGTTTAATTCTGTTCAACTCTGTTTGCATCTGCTTGCCTCTGTTTAACTTTGCTAACTCTTTTTAACTCTGTTTGCCTCTGTACGCCTCTGTTTGCCTCTGTTTACATCTGCTTGCCTCTATTTATCTCTGTTTAACTCTGTTTGCCTTTGGTTGCCTCTGTCTAACTCTGTTTAACTCCATTTGCCTCTGTTTGCCTTTATTTAATCTTGTTTAACTCTCTTTAAATCTGTTTGCGTCTGTTTGCCTCTGTTTAACTCTTTTTTAACTCTGTTTGCCTCTGTTTGCCTCTGTTTAACTCTGTTTAACTCATTTTGCCTCTGTTTGCCTCTGTTTAACTCTGTTTAACTGCAATTGCCACTGTTTGCCTCTGTTAAATCTGTTTAAACTGTTTGCCTCTTATTCAATTTGTTTAACTCGGTTTCACTCTCTTTAACTCTGCTTGACTGTGTTTTCCTCTTTTTGCCTCTGTTTAACTCTGTTTAACTCCATTTTCCTCTGTTTGCCTCTGTTTAAATCTGTTTAATTCTGTTTAACTCTTTTTGCCTCTGTTTGCATCTGTTTGCCTGTTTAACTCTGCTAACTCTTTTTAACTTAGCTTACCCTTGAACGCTTCCGTTTGCCTCTGTTTAACTCTGTTTAAATCTGTGTGCCTCTTTTAAATCTGTTTAAATCTGTCTGCCTCTATTTAAATCTTTATGCCTCCTTTTCACTTTGTTTAACTCTGTTTAACTCTCTTTAACTCTTTTTTGCCTCTGTTTGCCTCTGTTTGCCTGTTTAAACTCTGCTAACTCTTTTTAACTTAGCTTACCCTTGAACGCTTCCGTTTGCCTCTGTTTAAACTCTGTTTGCCTCTGCTTAAATCTGTTTGCCTCTGTTTAACTCTGTTTAAATCTGTGTGCCTCTTTTTAAATCTGTTTAAATCCGTCTGCCTCTATTTAATCTTTATGCCTCCTTTTCACATTGTTTCAATCTGATTCACTCTCTTTAACTCTGTTTGACTTTGTTTGCCCCTGTTTGACTCTGTTTGCCTCTGTTTAACTCTATTTAACTCCATTTGCCTCTGTTTGCCTCTGTTTAAATCTCTTTAACTCTGTTTTACTCTGTTTACCACAGTTTGCATCTGTTTGCCTCTGTTTAAACTCTGCTAACTCTTTTTAACTCTCTTTGCCTCTGAACGCCTCTTTTTGCCTCTGTTTAACTCTGTTTGCCTCTTTTTTACTTTGTTTAACTCTGTTTCACTCTCTTTAAATCTGTTTGACTGTGTTTGCCTCTTTTTTGCCTCTGTTTAACTCTGCTTAACTCCATTTTCCATTGTTTGCCTCTGTATAAATCTGTTTAATTCTGTTTAACTCTTTTTACCTCTGTTTGCATCTGTTTGCCTCTGTTTAACTCTGCTAACTATTTTTAACTTACCTTGCCCTTGAACGTCTCCGTTTGCCTCTGTTTAACTCTGTTTTCCTTTGGTTGCCTCTGTTTAACTCTGTTTGCCTCTGTTTAAATCTGTTTGCCTCTGTTTAACTCTGTTTAAATCTGTGTGCCTCTTTTTAAATCTGTTTAAATCTGTCTGCCTCTATTTAAATCTTTATTGCCTCCTTTTCACTTTGTTTAAATCTGTTTGCCTCTCTTTATGTCTGTTATACTTTGTTTGCCTCAGTTTGTCTCTGTTTAACTCTGTTTAACTCGGTTTGTCTGTTTGCCACTGTTTGCCTCTGTTTGCCTCTGTTTAAATCAGTTTAACTCTGTTTAACTCTGTGTGCCTCTTTTTAAATCTGTTTAACTCTGTTTGCCTCTATTAACTCTTTATGCCTCTTTTCACTTTGTTTAAATCTGTTTCACTCTCCTTAACTCTCTGTTTGCCTCTGTTTGCCTCTGTTTGCCTCTGTTTAACTCTATTTAACCCTGTTTGCCTCTGTTTGCCTCTGTTTAATCTGTTTAACTCTGTTTACTCTGTTTACCGCTGTTTGCCTCTGTTTGCATCTGTTTCACTCTGCTAACTCTTTTTAACTCTCTTTGCCTCTGAACACCTCTGTTTGCCTCTGTTTAACTCTGTTTGCCTCCATTTCACTTTGTGTAACTGTTTCACTCTCTGTAACTCTGTTTGACTGTGTTTGCCTCATTTAGCCTCTGTTTAGCTCTGTTTAACTCCATTTGCCTCTGTTTGCCTCTGTTTAAATCTGTTTAACTCTCTTTAACTCTTTTTGCTTCTGTTTGCCTCTGTTTAACTTTGCTGCCTCATTTTAACTCTGTTTGCCTTTGTATGCCTCTGTTTGCCTCTGTTTAACTCTGTTTGCCTTTGGTTGCCTCTAACTCTGTTAAACTCCATTTGCCTCTGTTTGCCTCTGTTTAATTTTTTTTAACTCTCTTTAAATCTGTTTGCTTCTGTTTGCCTCTGTTTAACTTTGCTAACTCTTTTTATCTCTGTTTGCCTTTGTATGCCTCTGTTTGCCTCTGTTAACTCTGTTTGCCTTTGGTTGCCTCTGTCTAACTCTGGTTTAACCTCCATTTGCCTCTGTTTTGCCTCTGTTTAATTTTGTTTAACTCTCCTTTAAATCTGTTTGCTTCTGTTTGCCTCTGTTTAACTCCTGCTAACTCTTCTAACTCTCTTTGCCTCTGAACACCTCTTTTTGCCTCTGTTTAACTCTGTTCGCCTCTTTTTCACTTTGTTTAACTCTGTTTCACTCTCTTTAACTCTGTTTGACTCTGTCTGCCTCTTTTTGCCTCTGTTTAACTCTGTTAAACTCCATTTTCCACTGTTGCCTCTGTTTAAATCTGTTTAATTCTGTCTAACTCTTTTTACCTCTGTTTGCATCTGTTTGTCTCTGTTTAACTCTTTTTAACTCCAATTGCCCTCTGTTTGCATCTGTTTACACTGTTTAACTCTCTTTGCCTCTGTTTCCCTCTGTTTGAATCTGTTTAACTCTCTTTTATTCTGTTTACCTCTGATACATCTGTTTGCCTCTGTTTAACTCTGTTAACTCTTTTTAACTCTCTTTGCCTCTGAACGCCTCTGTAATGCCTCTGTTAAAGTCTGTTTGCTCTGTTTAACTCTGCTAAATCTGATTGTCTCTGTTTCACTCTGTTTGCCTCTGTTTGCCTCTGTTGAAATCTGTTTAACTCTGTTTAACTCTGTTTGCCTCTGTTTTAAGTCTGTTTACCTCTGTTTGCACTCTGTTTACCGCAGTAGCATCTGTTTGCCTCTGTTTAAACTCTGCTAACTCTTTTTAACTCTCTTTGCCTCTGAACGCCTCTTTTTGCTCTGTTTAACTCTGTTTGTCTCTATTTCACTTTGTTTACCTCTGTTTCACTCTCTTAACTCTGCTTGACTGTGTTTGCCTCTTTTTGCCTCTGTTTAACTCTGTTTAACTCTATTTGCCTCTGTTTGCCACTGTTTAATTCTGTTTAACTCTCTCTTTAAATCTGTTTGCTTCTGTTTGCCTCTGTTTAACTTTGCTGCCTCATTTTAACTCTGTTTGCCTTTTGTATGCCTCTGTTTGCCTCTGTTTATCTCTGTTTGCCTTTGGTTGCCTCTAACTCTGTTAAACTCCATTTGCCTCTGTTTGCCTCTGTTTAATTTTGTTTAACTCTCTTTAAATCTGTTTGCTTCTGTTTGCCTCTGTTTAACTTTGCTAACTCTTTTTATCTCTGTTTGCCTTTGTTTGTCGCTGTTTAACTCTGTTTAAACTCTGTTTGCCTTTGTTTGCCTCTGTCTAACTCTGTTGAACTCTGTTTGCCTCTGTTTGCCTCTGTTTAATTTTGTTTAACTCTCTTTAAATCTGTTTGCTTCTGTTTGCCTCTGTTTAACTCTGCTAACTCTTTTTAACTCTCTTGGCCTCTGAACGCCTCTTTTTGCCTCTGTTTAACTCTGTTCGCCTCTTTTTCACTTTGTTTAACTCTGTTTTACTCTCTTTAACTCTGGTTTGACTGTGTTTGCCTCTTTTTGCCTCTGTTTAACTCTGTTTAACTCCATTTTCCACTGTTTTGCCTCTGTTTATATCTGTTTAAATTCTGTTCTAACTCTTTAAACCTCTGTTTGCATCTGTTTGTCTCTGTTTAACCCAACTCGTTTTAACACCAATTGCCTCTTTTTGCATCTGTTTAACTCTGTTTAACTCTCTTTGCCTTGTTTGCCTCTCTGTTTGAATCTGTTTAACTTCTTTATTCTGTTTACCTCTGATACATCTGTTTGCCTCTGTTTAACTCTGTTAACTCTTTTTAACTCTCTTTGCCTCTGAACGACTCTGTATAACTCTGTTTAACTCTGTTTTGCTCTGTTTAACTCTGTCTAAATCTGTTTGCCTCTGTTTCAATCTGTTTGCCTCTGTTGAAAACTTGTTTAACTCTGTTTGGCCTCTGTTTGCCTCTGTTAATTCTGTTTAACAAATCTTTTTGCCTCTGTTTGCCTCTGTTTAATTCTGTTTAACTCCAATTGCCCAGTTTGGTTGGTGTGGGGGGTTTTGTTTGCCCTCTGTTTTAATCTGTTTAACCTCTGTTTGCCTCTTTTTCAATTTGTTTAACTCTGTTTCACTCTCTTTAACTCTGTTTGACTGTGTTTGCCCTCTTTTTGCTTCTGTTTAACTCTGTTTAACTCCATTTTCCTCTGTTTGCCTCTGTTTAAATCTGTTTAATTCTGTTTAACTCTTTTTGCCTCTGTTTGCATCTGTTTGCCTGTTTAACTCTGCTAACTCTTTTTAACTTAGCTTGCCCTTGAATGCCTCCCTTTGCCTCTGTTTAACTCTGTTTGCCTCTGTTTAAATCTGTTTGCCTCTGTTTAACTCTGTTTAAATCTGTGTGCCTCTTTTTAAATCTGTTTAAATCTGTTTGCCTCTATTTAAATCTTTATGCCTCCTTTTCACTTTGTTTAAATCTGTTTCACTCTCTTTAACTCTGTTTGACTTTGTTTGCCTCTGTTTGCCTCTGTTTGCCTCTGTTTAACTCTGTTTAACTCCATTTGCCTCTGTTTGCCTCTGTTTAAATCAGTTTAACTCTGTTTTACTCTGTTTACCACAGTTTGCATATGTTTGCCCCTGTTTAACTCTGCTAACTCTTTTTAACTCTCTTGGCCTCTGAACGCCTCTTTTTGCCTCTGTTTGCCTCTTTTTCACTTTGTTTAACTCTGTTTCACTCTCTTTAACTCTGTTTGACTGTGTTTGCCTCTTTTGCCTCTGTTTAACTCTGTTTAAATCCATTTTCCTCTGTTTGCCTCTGTTTAAATCTGTTTAATTCTGTTTAACTCTTTTTGCCTCTGTTGGCATCTGTTTGCCTCTGTTTAACTTTGCTAACTCTTTTTAACTTACCTTGCCCTTGAACGCCTCCGTTTGCCTCTGTTTAACTCTGTTTGCCTTTGGTTGCCTCTGTTTAACTCTGTTTTACTCCATTTGCCTCTGGTTAAATCTGTTTGCCTCTGTTTAACTCTGTTTAAATCTGTATGCCTCTTTTTAAATCTGTTTAACTCTGTTTGCCTCTATTTAAATCTTGATGCCTCCTTTTCACTTTGTTTAAATCTGTTTCACTCTCTTTAACTCTGTCTGCATTTGTTTGCCTCTGTTTGCCTCTGTTTAGCTCTGTTTAACTCTGTTTAACTCCATTTGCCTCTGTTTGCCTCTGTTTAAATCTGTTTAACTCTGTTTTACTCTGTTTGCCGCAGTTTGCATCTGTTTGCCTCTGTTTAACTCTGCTAACTCTTTTTAACTCTCTTTGCCTCTGAACGCTTCTTTTTGCCTCTGTTTAACTCTGTTTGCCTCTTTTTCACTTTGTTTAACTCTGTTTCACTCTCTTTAACTCTGTTTGACTGTGTTTGCCTCTTCTTGCCTCTGTTTAACTCTGTATAAATCTGGTTGCCTCTGTTTGCCTCTGTTTAACCCTGCTTAACTCTGTTTGCCTCTGTTTAAATCTGTCTGCCCCAGTTTAAATTGGATTAACTCAGTTTGCCTCTGTTTAACTCTGTTTGCCTTGGTTTAAATCTGTTTAACTCTGTTTGCCTCTATTTTACTCTGTTTAACTCTGTTTGATTGTTTTTGCCTCTGTTTCACTCTGTTTAAATCCGTTTGCATTTGTTTAAATCTGTTTGCCTCAATTTTACTCTATTTAACTCTGTTTGCCTCTGTTTAACTCTGTAACACTTTTTTAACTCTTTTTGCCTCTGCACGCCTCCGTCTGCCTCTGTTTAACTCTGTTTGCCTTTGGTTGCCTCTGTTTAACTCTGTTTAACTCCATTTGCCCCTGTTTAAATCTGTTTGCCTCTGTTTAACTCTGTTTAAATCTGTGTGCCTCTTTTTAAATCTGATTAACTCTGTTTGCCTCTATTTCAATCCGTATGACTCGTTTTCACTTTGTTTAACTCTATTTCACTCTCTTTAACTCTGTTTGACTTTGTTTGCCTCTTTTTGCCTCTGTTTAGCTCTGTTTAACTCCATTTGCCTCTGTTTGCCTCTGTTAAAATCTGTTTAATTCTGTTTAACTCTGTTTGCATCTGCTTGCCTCTGTTTAACTCTGCTAACCCTTCTTAACTCTGTTTGCCTCTGTACGCCTCTGTTTGCCTCTGTTTACATCTGCTTGCCTCTATTTATCTCTGTTTAACTCTGTTTGCCTTTGGTTGCCTCTGTCTAACTCTGTTTAACTCCATTTGCCTCAGTTTGCCTCTGTTTAATTTTGTTTAACTCTCTTTAAATCTGTTTGCTTCTGTTTGCCTCTGTTTAAATCTGTTTGCCTCTGTTTAACACTGTTTAAATCTGTGTGACTCTTTTTAAATCTGTTTAACTCTGTTTGCCTCTATTTAAATCTTTATGCCTCCATTTCACTTTGTTTAAATCTGTTTCACTCTCTTTAACTCTGTTTGACTTTATTTGCCTCTGTTTGCCTCTGTTTAACTCTGCTTAACTCCATTTGCCTCTGTTTGCCTCTGTTTATATCTGCTCAACACTGTTTTACTCTGTTTACCACAGTTTGCATCTGTTTGCCTCTGTTTAACTCTGCTAACTCTTTTTAACGCTCTTTGCCTCTGAACGCCTCTTTTTGCCTCTGTTTAACTCTGTTTGCCTATTTTTCAATTTGTTTAACTCTGTTTCACTCTCTTTAACTCTGTTTGACTGTGTTTGTCTCTTCTTGCCTCTGTTTAACTCTGTATAAATCTGGTTGCCTCTGTTTGCCTCTATTTAAATATGTATGACTCGTTTTCACGTTGTTTAACTCTGTTTCACTCTCTTTAACTCTGTTTGACTTTGTTTGCCATTGTTTGCCTCTGTTTAACTCTGTTTAACTCCATTTGCCTCTGTTTGCCACTGTTTAACTCTGTTTAAAACTGTTTGCCTCTGTTTAATTCTGTTTAACTCCATTTGCCTCTGTTTGCCTCTGTTTAAATCTGTTCAACTCTGTTTTACTCTGTTTACCTGTTTGCATCTGTTTGCCTCTGTTTAACTCTGCTAACTCTTTTTAACTCTCTTTGCCTCTGAACGCCTCTGTTTGCCTCTGTTTAACTCTGTTTGCCTCTTTTTCACTTTGTTTAACTCTATTTCACTCTCTTTAACTCTGACTGTGTTTGCCTCTTTTTGCCTCTGTTTAGCTCTGTTTAACTCCATTTGCCTCTGTTTAACTCTGTTTAATTCTGTTTAACTCTTTTTGCCTCTGTTTGCATCTGTTTGCCTCTGTTTAACTCTGCTAACCCTTCTTAACTCTGTTTGCCTCTGTACGCCTCTTTTTGCCTCTGTTTAACTCTGTTTAAATCTGCTTGCCTCTGTTTAAATCGGTTTAAATCAGTTTGCCTCTGTTTAAATCTGTTTGCATTGGTTTAAATCTGTTTAACACTGTTTGCCCCTATTTTACTCTGTTTAAATCTGTTTGATTGCGTTTGCCTCTGTTTCATTCTGTTTAAGTCGGTTTGCATCTGATGCCTCTGCTTAATTCTGTTTAACTCCTTTTGCCTCTTTTAGCCTCTGTTTGCCTCTGTTTAACTCTGTTTAACTCTGTTTGCCTCTGTTGAAATCTGTTTAACTCTGTTTGCCTCTGTATGCCTCTGTTTCAGTCTGTTTGCCTCTGTTTAACTCTGTTTAACTCTGTTTGTCTCTGTTTCAATCTGTTTGCCTCTGTTTGCCTCTGTTTAACTCTGTTCAACTCTGTTTGCCTCTGTTTGCCTCTGTTTAATTCTGTTTAAATCCTTTTGCCTCTGTTTGCCTCTGTTTAACTCTGCTAACTCTTTTTAACTTACCTTGCCCTTGAACGCCTCCGTTTGCCTCTGTTTAACTCTGTTTGCCTTTGGTTGCCTCTGTTTAACTCTTCTTAACTTCATTTGCCTCTGGTTAAATCTGTTTGACTCTGTTTAACTCTGTTTAAATCTGTATGCCTCTTTTTAAATCTGTTTAACTCTGTTTGCCTCTATTTAAATCTTGATGCCTCCTTTTCACTTTGTTTAAATCTGTTTCACTCTCTTTAACTCTGTCTGCATTTGTTTGCCTCTTTTTGCCTCTGTTTAGCTCTGTTTAACTCCATTTGCCTCTGTTTGCCTCTGTTAAAATCTGTTTAATTCTGTTCAACTCTGTTTGCATCTGCTTGCCTCTGTTTAACTTTGCTAACTCTTTTTAACTCTGTTTGCCTCTGTACGCCTCTGTTTGCCTCTGTTTACATCTGCTTGCCTCTATTTATCTCTGTTTAACTCTGTTTGCCTTTGGTTGCCTCTGTCTAACTCTGTTTAACTCCATTTGCCTCTGTTTGCCTTTATTTAATCTTGTTTAACTCTCTTTAAATCTGTTTGCTTCTGTTTGCCTCTGTTTAACTTTGCTAACTCTTTTTAACTCTGTTTGCCTCTGTTTGCCTCTGTTTCATTATGTTTAAATCCTTTTGCCTCTGTTTGCCTCTGTTTAACTCTGTTTAACTGCAATTGCCACTGTTTGCCTCTGTTTAAATCTGTTTAACTGTTTGCCTCTTTTTCAATTTGTTTAACTCTGTTTCACTCTCTTTAACTCTGCTTGACTGTGTTTTCCTCTTTTTGCCTCTGTTTAACTCTGTTTAACTCCATTTTCCTCTGTTTGCCTCTGTTTAAATCTGTTTAATTCTGTTTAACTCTTTTTGCCTCTGTTTGCATCTGTTTGCCTGTTTAACTCTGCTAACTCTTTTTAACTTAGCTTACCCTTGAACGCTTCCGTTTGCCTCTGTTTAACTCTGTTTAAATCTGTGTGCCTCTTTTTAAATCTGTTTAAATCTGTCTGCCTCTATTTAAATCTTTATGCCTCCTTTTCACTTTGTTTAAATCTGTTTCACTCTCTTTAACTCTTTTTGCCTCTGTTTGCATCTGTTTGCCTGTTTAACTCTGCTAACTCTTTTTAACTTAGCTTACCCTTGAACGCTTCCGTTTGCCTCTGTTTAACTCTGTTTGCCTCTGTTTAAATCTGTTTGCCTCTGTTTAACTCTGTTTAAATCTGTGTGCCTCTTTTTAAATCTGTTTAAATCCGTCTGCCTCTATTTAAATCTTTATGCCTCCTTTTCACTTTGTTTCAATCTGATTCACTCTCTTTAACTCTGTTTGACTTTGTTTGCCCCTGTTTGACTCTGTTTGCCTCTGTTTAACTCTATTTAACTCCATTTGCCTCTGTTTGCCTCTGTTTAAATCTCTTTAACTCTGTTTTACTCTGTTTACCACAGTTTGCATCTGTTTGCCTCTGTTTAACTCTGCTAACTCTTTTTAACTCTCTTTGCCTCTGAACGCCTCTTTTTGCCTCTGTTTAACTCTGTTTGCCTCTTTTTTACTTTGTTTAACTCTGTTTCACTCTCTTTAAATCTGTTTGACTGTGTTTGCCTCTTTTTGCCTCTGTTTAACTCTGCTTAACTCCATTTTCCATTGTTTGCCTCTGTATAAATCTGTTTAATTCTGTTTAACTCTTTTTACCTCTGTTTGCATCTGTTTGCCTCTGTTTAACTCTGCTAACTATTTTTAACTTACCTTGCCCTTGAACGTCTCCGTTTGCCTCTGTTTAACTCTGTTTTCCTTTGGTTGCCTCTGTTTAACTCTGTTTGCCTCTGTTTAAATCTGTTTGCCTCTGTTTAACTCTGTTTAAATCTGTGTGCCTCTTTTTAAATCTGTTTAAATCTGTCTGCCTCTATTTAAATCTTTATGCCTCCTTTTCACTTTGTTTAAATCTGTTTCACTCTCTTTATCTCTGTTTGACTTTGTTTGCCTCTGTTTGCCTCTGTTTAACTCTGTTTAACTCTGTTTAACTCCATTTGCCTCTGTTTGCCTCTGTTTAAATCAGTTTAACTCTGTTTAAATCTGTGTGCCTCTTTTTAAATCTGTTTAACTCTGTTTGCCTCTATTTAAATCTTTATGCCTCTTTTCACTTTGTTTAAATCTGTTTCACTCTCCTTAACTCTGTTTGACTTTGTTTGCCTCTGTTTGCCTCTGTTTAACTCTATTTAACTCTATTTGCCTCTGTTTGCCTCTGTTTAAATCTGTTTAACTCTGTTTTACTCTGTTTACCGCAGTTTGCATCTGTTTGCCTCTGTTTAACTCTGCTAACTCTTTTTAACTCTCTTTGCCTCTGAACGCCTCTTTTTGCCTCTGTTTAACTCTGTTTGCCTCTATTTCACTTTGTTTAACTCTGTTTCACTCTCTTTAACTCTGCTTGACTGTGTTTGCGTCTTTTTGCCTCTGTTTAACTCTGTTTAACTCCATTTGCCTCTGTTTGCCACTGTTTAATTTTGTTTAACTCTCTTTAAATCTGTTTGCTTCTGTTTGCCTCTGTTTAACTTTGCTGCCTCATTTTAACTCTGTTTGCCTTTGTATGCCTCTGTTTGCCTCTGTTTAACTCTGTTTGCCTTTGGTTGCCTCTAACTCTGTTAAACTCCATTTGCCTCTGTTTGCCTCTGTTTAATTTTTTTTAACTCTCTTTAAATCTGTTTGCTTCTGTTTGCCTCTGTTTAACTTTGCTAACTCTTTTTATCTCTGTTTGCCTTTGTATGCCTCTGTTTGCCTCTGTTTAACTCTGTTTGCCTTTGGTTGCCTCTGTCTAACTCTGTTTAACTCCATTTGCCTCTGTTTGCCTCTGTTTAATTTTGTTTAACTCTCTTTAAATCTGTTTGCTTCTGTTTGCCTCTGTTTAACTCTGCTAACTCTTCTTAACTCTCTTTGCCTCTGAACACCTCTTTTTGCCTCTGTTTAACTCTGTTCGCCTCTTTTTCACTTTGTTTAACTCTGTTTCACTCTCTTTAACTCTGTTTGACTGTGTTTGCCTCTTTTTGCCTCTGTTTAACTCTGTTTAACTCCATTTTCCACTGTTTGCCTCTGTTTAAATCTGTTTAATTCTGTCTAACTCTTTTTACCTCTGTTTGCATCTGTTTGTCTCTGTTTAACTCTTTTTAACTCCAATTGCCTCTGTTTGCATCTGTTTAACTCTGTTTAACTCTCTTTGCCTCTGTTTCCCTCTGTTTGAATCTGTTTAACTCTCTTTTATTCTGTTTACCTCTGATACATCTGTTTGCCTCTGTTTAACTCTGTTAACTCTTTTTAACTCTCTTTGCCTCTGAACGCCTCTGTATGCCTCTGTTTAAGTCTGTTTGCCTCTGTTTAACTCTGTTTAAATCTGTTTGTCTCTGTTTCAATCTGTTTGCCTCTGTTTGCCTCTGTTTAACTCTGTTTAACTCTATTTGCCTCTGTTTGCCTCTGTTTAAATCTGTTTAACTCTGTTTTACTCTGTTTACCGCAGTTTGCATCTGTTTGCCTCTGTTTAACTCTGCTAACTCTTTTTAACTCTCTTTGCCTCTGAACGCCTCTTTTTGCCTCTGTTTAACTCTGTTTGCCTCTATTTCACTTTGTTTAACTCTGTTTCACTCTCTTTAACTCTGCTTGACTGTGTTTGCCTCTTTTTGCCTCTGTTTAACTCTGTTTAACTCCATTTGCCTCTGTTTGCCACTGTTTAATTCTGTTTAACTCTCTTTAAATCTGTTTGCTTCTGTTTGCCTCTGTTTAACTTTGCTGCCTCATTTTAACTCTGTTTGCCTTTGTATGCCTCTGTTTGCCTCTGTTTATCTCTGTTTGCCTTTGGTTGCCTCTAACTCTGTTAAACTCCATTTGCCTCTGTTTGCCTCTGTTTAATTTTGTTTAACTCTCTTTAAATCTGTTTGCTTCTGTTTGCCTCTGTTTAACTTTGCTAACTCTTTTTATCTCTGTTTGCCTTTGTATGCCTCTGTTTGCCTCTGTTTAACTCTGTTTGCCTTTGGTTGCCTCTGTCTAACTCTGTTTAACTCCATTTGCCTCTGTTTGCCTCTGTTTAATTTTGTTTAACTCTCTTTAAATCTGTTTGCTTCTGTTTGCCTCTGTTTAACTCTGCTAACTCTTTTTAACTCTCTTGGCCTCTGAACGCCTCTTTTTGCCTCTGTTTAACTCTGTTCGCCTCTTTTTCACTTTGTTTAACTCTGTTTCACTCTCTTTAACTCTGTTTGACTGTGTTTGCCTCTTTTTGCCTCTGTTTAACTCTGTTTAACTCCATTTTCCACTGTTTGCCTCTGTTTAAATCTGTTTAATTCTGTCTAACTCTTTTTACCTCTGTTTGCATCTGTTTGTCTCTGTTTAACTCGTTTTAACTCCAATTGCCTCTGTTTGCATCTGTTTAACTCTGTTTAACTCTCTTTGCCTCTGTTTCCCTCTGTTTGAATCTGTTTAACTCTCTTTTATTCTGTTTACCTCTGATACATCTGTTTGCCTCTGTTTAACTCTGTTAACTCTTTTTAACTCTCTTTGCCTCTGAACGACTCTGTATGCCTCTGTTTAAGTCTGTTTGCCTCTGTATAACTCTGTTTAAATCTGTTTGTCTCTGTTTCAATCTGTTTGCCTCTGTTTAACTCTGTTCAACTCTGTTTGCCTCTGTTTGCCTCTGTTTAATTCTGTTTAAATCCTTTTGCCTCTGTTTGCCTCTGTTTAATTCTGTTTAACTCCAATTGCCACTGTTTGCCTCTGTTTAAATCTGTTTAACTCTGTTTGCCTCTTTTTCAATTTGTTTAACTCTGTTTCACTCTCTTTAACTCTGTTTGACTGTGTTTGCCTCTTTTTGCTTCTGTTTAACTCTGTTTAACTCCATTTTCCTCTGTTTGCCTCTGTTTAAATCTGTTTAATTCTGTTTAACTCTTTTTGCCTCTGTTTGCATCTGTTTGCCTGTTTAACTCTCCTAACTCTTTTTAACTTAGCTTACCCTTGAACGCTTCCGTTTGCCTCTGTTTAACTCTGTTTGCCTCTGTTTAAATCTGTTTGCCTCTGTTTAACTCTGTTTAAATCTGTGTGCCTCTTTTTAAATCTGTTTAAATCTGTCTGCCTCTATTTCAATCTTTATGCCTCCTTTTCACTTTGTTTAACTCTGTTTCACTCTCTTTAACTCTGTTTGACTTTGTTTGCCTTTGATTGCCTCTGTTTAACTCTGTTTAACTCTGTTTAACTCCATTTGCCTCTGTTTGCCTCTGTTTAAATCTGTTTAACTCTGTTTTACTCTGTTTACCACAGTTTGCATCTGTTTGACTCTGTTTAACTCTGCTAACTCTTTTTAACTCTCTTTGCCTCTGAACGCCTCTTTTTGCCTCTGTTTAACTCTGTTTGCCTCTTTTTCACTTTGTTTAACTCTGTTTCACTCTCTTTAACTCTGTTTGACTGTGTTTGCCTCTTTCTGCCTCTCTTTAACTCTGTTTAACTCCATTTTCCACTGTTTGCCTCTGTTTAAATCTGTTTAGTTCTGTTTAACTCTTTTTACCTCTGTTTGCATCTGTTTGCCTCTGTTTAACTCTGCTAACTCTTTTTAACTTACCTTGCCCTTGAACGCCTCCGTTTGCCTCTGTTTAACTCTGATTTCCTTTGGTTGCCTCTGTTTAACTCTGTTTAACTCCTTTTGCCTCTGTTTAAATCTGTTTGCCTCTGTTTGACTCTGTTTAAATCTGTGTGCCTCTGTTTAAATCTGTTTAACTCTGTTTGCCTCTATTTAAATCTTTATGCCTCTTTTCACTTTGTTTAAATCTGTTTCACTCTCTTTAACTCTGTTTGACTTTGTTTGCCTCTGTTTGCCTCTGTTTGCCTCTGTTTAACTCTGTTTAACTCCATTTGCCTCTGTTTGCCTCTGTTTAAATCTGTTTAACTCTGTTTTACTCTGTTTACCGCAGTTTGCATCTGTTTGCCTCTGTTTAACTCTGCTAACTCTTTTTAACTCTCTTTGCCTCTGAACGCCTCTTTTTGCCCCTGTTTAACTCTGTTTGCCTCTTTTCACTTTGTTTTAACTCTGCTTCACTCTCTTTAACTCTGTTTGACTGTGTTTGCCTCTTTTTGCCTCTGTTTAACTCTGTTTAACTCCATTTTCCTCTGTTTGCCACTGCTTAAAACTGTTTAATTCTGTTTAACTCTTTTTGCCTCTGTTTGCATCTGTTTGTCTCTGTTTAACTCTGCTATCTCTTTTTAACTTACCTTGCCCTTGAACGCCTCCGTTTGCCTCTGATTAACTCTGTTTTCCTTTGGTTGCCACTGTTTAACTCTGTTTAACTCCTTTTACCTCTGTTTAGATCTGTTTGCCTCTGTTTAACTCTGTTTAAATCTGTGTGCCTCTTTTTAAATCTGTTTAACTCTGCCTCTATTTAAATCTTTATGCCTCTTTTCACTTTGTTTAAATCTGTTTCACTCTCTTTAACTCTGTTTGACTTTGTTTGCCTCTGTTTGCGTCTGTTTGCCTCTGTTTAACTCTGTTTAACTCCATTTGCCTCTGTTTGCCTCTGTTTAAATCTGTTTAACTCTGTTTTACTCTGTTTACCGCAGTTTGCATCTGTTTGCCTCTGTTTAACTCTGCTAACTCTTGTTTAACTCTGTTTGCCTCTGAACGCCTCTTTTTTGCCTCTGTTTAACTCTGTTTGCCTCTTTTTCACTTTGTTTAACTCTGTTTCACTCTCTTTAACTCTGTTTGACTGTGTTTGCCTCTTTTTGCCTCTGTTTAACTCTGTTTAACTCCATTTTCCTCTGTTTGCCTCTGTTTAAATCTGTTTAATTCTGTTTAACTCTTTTTACCTCTGTTTGCATCTGTTTGCCTCTGTTTAACTCTACTAACTCTTTTTAACTTACCTTGCGCTTGAACGCCTCCGTTTGCCTCTGTTTAACTCTGATTGCCTTTGGTTGCCTCTGTTTAACTCTGTTTAACTCCATTTGCCTCTGGTTAAATCTGTTTGCATCTGTTTCACTCTGTTTAACTCTTTTTGCCTCTGTTTAAATCTGTTTGCCTCTGTTTAACTCTGTTTAAATCTGTATGCCTCTTTTTAAATCTGTTTAACTCTGTTTGCCTCTATTTAAATCTTTATGCCTCCTTTTCACTTTGTTTAAATCTGTTTCACTCTCTTTAACTCTGTCTGCATTTGTTTGCCTCTGTTTGCCTCTGTTTGCCTCTGTTTGCCTCTGTTTAACTCCATTTGCCTCTGTTTGCCTCTGTTTAAATCTGTTTAACTCTGTTTTACTCTGTTTACCACAGTTTGCATCTGTTTGACTCTGTTTAACTCTGCTAACTCTTTTTAACACTCTTTGCCTCTGAACGCCTCTTTTTGCCTCTGTTTAACTCTGTTTGCCTCTTTTTCACTTTGTTTAACTCTGTTTCACTCTCTTTAACTCTGTTTGACTGTGTTTGCCTCTTTTTGCCTCTCTTTAACTCTGTTTAACGCCATTTTCCACTGTTTGCCTCTGTTTAAATCTGTTTAATTCTGTTTAACTCTTTTTACCTCTGTTTGCATCTGTTTGCCTCTGTTTAACTCTGCTAACTCTTTTTAACTTACCTTGCCCTTGAACGCCTCCGTTTGCCTCTGTTTAACTCTGTTTTCCTTTGGTTGCGTCTGTTTAACTCTGTTTAACTCGTTTTGCCTCTGTTTAAATCTGTTTGCCTCTGTTTAACTCTGTTTAAATCTGTGTGCCTCTTTTTAAATCTGTTTAACTCTGTTTGCCTCTATTTAAATCTTTATGCCTCTTTTCACTTTGTTTAAATCTGTTTCACTCTCTTTAACTCTGTTTGACTTTGTTTGCCTCTGTTTGCCTCTGTTTGCCTCTGTTTAACTCTGTTTAACTCCATTTGCCTCTGTTTGCCTCTGTTTAAATCTGTTTAACTCTGTTTTACTCTGTTTACCGCAGTTTGCATCTGTTTGCCTCTGTTTAACTCTGCTAACTCTTTTTAACTCTCTTTGCCTCTGAACGCCTCTTTTTGCCCCTGTTTAACTCTGTTTGCCTCTTTTCACTTTGTTTAACTCTGCTTCACTCTCTTTAACTCTGTTTGACTGTGTTTGCCTCTTTTTGCCTCTGTTTAACTCTGTTTAACTCCATTTTCCTCTGTTTGCCACTGTTTAAAACTGTTTAATTCTGTTTCACTCTTTTTGCCTCTGTTTGCATCTGTTTGCCTCTGTTTAACTCTGCTAACTCTTTTTAACTTACCTTGCCCTTGAACGCCTCCGTTTGCCTCTGTTTAACTCTGTTTTCCTTTGGTTGCCACTGTTTAACTCTGTTTAACTCCTTTTACCTCTGTTTAGATCTGTTTGCCTCTGTTTAACTCTGTTTAAATCTGTGTGCCTCTTTTTAAATCTGTTTAACTCTGCCTCTATTTAAATCATTATGCCTCTTTTCACTTTGTTTAAATCTGTTTCACTCTCTTTAACTCTGTTTGACTTTGTTTGCCTCTGTTTGCGTCTGTTTGCCTCTGTTTAACTCTGTTTAACTCCATTTGCCTTTGTTTGCCTCTGTTTAAATCTGTTTAACTCTGTTTTACTCTGTTTACCGCAGTTTGCATCTGTTTGCCTCTGTTTAACTCTGCTAACTCTTTTTAACTCTCTTTGCCTCTGAACGCCTCTTTTTGCCTCTGTTTAACTCTGTTTGCCTCTTTTTCACATTGTTTAACTCTGTTTCACTCTCTTTAACTCTGTTTAACTCCATTTTCCTCTGTTTGCCTCTGTTTAAATCTGTTTAATTCTGTTTAACTCTTTTTGCCTCTGTTTGCATCTGTTTGCCTCTGTTTAACTCTACTAACTCTTTTTAACTTACCTTGCGCTTGAACGCCTCCGTTTGCCTCTGTTTAACTCTGATTGCCTTTGGTTGCCTCTGTTTAACTCTGTTTAACTCCTTTTGCCTCTGGTTAAATCTGTTTCACTCTGTTTCACTCTGTTTAACTCCATTTGCCTCTGTTTAAATCTGTTTGCCTCTGTTTAACTCTGTTTAAATCTGTATGCCTCTTTTTAAATCTGTTTAACTCTGTTTGCCTCTATTTAAATCTTTATGCCTCCTTTTCACTTTGTTTAAATCTGTTTAACTCTCTTTAACTCTGTCTGCATTTGTTTGCCTCTGTTTGCCTCTGTTTGCCTCTGTTTAACTCTGTTTAACTCCATTTGCCTTTGTTTGACTCTGTTTAAATCTGTTTAACTCTGTTTTACTCTCTTTGCCTCTGTTTCCCTCTGTTTGAATCTGTTTAACTCTCTTTTATTCTGTTTACCTCTGTTTGCATCTGTTTGCCTCTGTTTAACTCTGTTAACTCTTTTTAACTCTCTTTGCCTCTGAACGCCTCTGTATGCCTCTGTTTAATTCTGTTTGCCTCTGTTTAACTCTGTTTAACTCTGTTTGTCTCTGTTTCAATCTGTTTGCCTCTGTTTAACTCTGTTCAACTCTCTTTGCCTCTGTTTGCCTCTGTTTAGTTCTGTTTAAATCCTTTTGCCTCTGTTTGCCTCTGTTTAACTCTGTTTAACTCCAATTGGCACTGTTTGCCTCTGTTTAAATCTGTTTAACTCTGTTTGCCTCTTTTTCAATTTGTTTAACTCTGTTTCACTCTCTTTAACTCTGTTTGACTGTGTTTGCCTCTTTTTGCCTCTGTTTAACTCTGTTTAACTCCATTTTCCTCTGTTTGCCTCTGTTTAAATCTGTTTAATTCTGTTTAACTCTTTTTGCCTCTGTTTGCATCTGTTTGCCTGTTTAACTCTGCTAACTCTTTTTAACTTAGCTTACCCTTGAAATCTTCCGTTTGCCTCTGTTTAACTCTGTTTGCATCTGTTTAAATCCGTTTGCCTCTGTTTAACTCTGTTTTCCTTTGGTTGCCTCTGTTTAACTCTGTTTCAATCTGTGTGCCTCTTTTTAAATCTGTTTAACTCTGTTTGCCTCTATTTAAATCTTTATGCCTCTTTTCACTTTGTTTAAATCTGTTTCACTCTCTTTGACTCTGTTTGACTTTGTTTGCCTCTGTTTGCCTCTGTTTGCCTCTGTTTGCCTCTGTTTAACTCTATTTAACTCCATTTGCCTCTGTTTGCCTCTGTTTAAATCTGTTTAACTCTGTTTTACTCTGTTTACCGCAGTTTACCTCTGGTTGCATTTGTTTGCCTCTGTTTAACTCTGTTCACTCTTTTTAACTTTCTTTGCCTCTGAACGCCTCTGTATGCCTCTGTTTAAGTCTGTTTGCCTCTGTTTAACTCTGTTTAACTCTGTTTGTCTCTGTTTCAATCTGTTTGCCTCTGTTTGCCTCTGTTTAATTCTGTTTAAATCCTTTTGCCACTGTTTGCCTCTGTTTAAATCTGTTTAACTCTGTTTGCCTCTTTTTCAATTTGTTTAACTCTGTTTCACTCTCTTTAACTCTGTTTGACTGTGTTTGCCTCTTTTTGCCTCTGTTTAACTCTGTTTAACTCCATTTTCCTCTGTTTGCCTCTGTTTAAATCTGTTTAATGCTGTTTAACTCTTTTTGCCTCTGTTAGCATCTGTTTGCCTGTTTAACTCTGCTAACTCTTTTTAACTTAGCTTACCCTTGAACGCTTCCATTTGCCTCTGTTTAACTCTGTTTGCCTTTGGTTGCCTCTGTTTAAATCTGTTTGCCTCTGTTTAACTCTGTTTAAATCTGTGTGCCTCTTTTTAAATCTGTTTAAATCTGTCTGCCTCTATTTAAATCTTTATGCCTCCTTTTCACTTTGTTTAAATCTGTTTCACTCTCTTTAACTCTGTTTGACTTTGTTTGCCTCTGTTTGCCTCTGTTTAACTCTGTTTAACTCTGTTTAACTCCATTTGCCTCTGTTTGCCTCTGTTTAACTCTGTTTAACTCTATTTAACTCCATTTGCCTCTGTTTGCCTCTGTTTAAATCTGTTTAACTCTGTTTTACTCTGTTTACCACAGTTTGCATCTGTTTGCCTCTGTTTAACTCTGCTAACTCTTTTTAACTCTCTTTGCCTCTGAACGCCTCTTTTTGCCCCTGTTTAACTCTGTTTGCTTCTTTTTCACTTTGTTTAACTCTGTTTCACTCTCTTTAACTCTGTTTGACTGTGTTTGCCTCTTTTTGCCTCTCTTTAACTCTGTTTAACTCCATTTTCCACTGTTTGCCTCTGTTTAAATCTGTTTAATTCTGTTTAACTCTTTTTACCTCTGTTTGCATCTGTTTGCCTCTGTTTAACTCTGCTAACTCTTTTTAACTTACCTTGCCCTTGAACGCCTCCGTTTGCCTCTGTTTAACTCTGTTTTCCTTTGGTTGCCTCTGTTTAACTCTGTTTAACTCCTTTTGCCTCTGTTTAAATCTGTTTGCCTCTGTTTAACTCTGTTTAAATCTGTGTGCCTCTTTTTAAATCTGTTTAACTCTGTTTGCCTCTATTTAAATCTTTATGCCTCTTTTCACTTTGTTTAAAATTGTTTCACTCTCTTTAACTCTGTTTGACTTTGTTTGCCTCTGTTTGCCTCTGTTTGCCTCTGTTTGCCTCTGTTTAACTCTATTTAACTCCATTTGCCTCTGTTTGCCTCTGTTTAAATCTGTTTAACTCTGTTTTACTCTGTTTACCGCAGTTTGCATCTGTTTGCCTCTGTTTAACTCTGCTAACTCTTTTTAACTCTGCCTCTGAACGCCTCTTTTTGCCTCTGTTTAACTCTGTTTGCCTCTATTTCACTTTGTTTAACTCTGTTTCACTCTCTTTAACTCTGCTTGACTGTGTTTGCCTCTTTTTGCCTCTGTTTAACTCTGTTTAACTCCATTTGCCTCTGTTTGCCTCTGTTTAATTTTGTTTAACTCTCTTTAAATCTGTTTGCTTCTGTTTGCCTCTGTTTAACTCTGCTAACTCTTTTTAACTCTCTTTGCCTCTGAACGCCTCTTTTTGCCTCTGTTTAACTCCGTTTGCCTTTGGTTGCCTCTGTATAACTCTGTTAAACTCCATTTGCCTCTGTTTGCCTCTGATTAATTTTGTTTAACTCTCTTTAAATCTGTTTGCTTCTGTTTGCCTCTGTTTAACTTTGCTAACTCTTTTTAACTCTGTTTGCCTTTGTATGCCTCTGTTTGCCTCTGTTTAACTCTGTTTGCCTTTGGTTGCCTCTGTCTAACTCTGTTTAACTCCATTTGCCTCTGTTTGCCTCTGTTTAATTTTGTTTAACTCTCTTTAAATCTGTTTGCTTCTGTTTGCCTCTGTTTAACTCTGTTCGCCTCTTTTTCACTTTGTTTAACTCTGTTTCACTCTCTTTAACTCTGTTTGACTGTGTTTGCCTCTTTTTGCCTCTGTTTAACTCTGTTTAACTCCATTTTCCACTGTTTGCCTCTGTTTAAATCTGTTTAATTCTGTCTAACTCTTTTTACCTCTGTTTGCATCTGTTTGTCTCTGTTTAACTCTTTTTAACTCCAATTGCCTCTGTTTGCATCTGTTTAACTCTGTTTAATTCTCTTTGCCTCTGTTTCCCTCTGTTTGAATCTGTTTAACTCTCTTTTATTCTGTTTACCTCTGATACATCTGTTTGCCTCTGTTTAACTCTGTTAACTCTTTTTAACTCTCTTTGCCTCTGAATGCCTCTGTATGCCTCTGTTTAAGTCTGTTTGCCTCTGTTTAACTCTGTTTAACTTTGTCTCTGTTTCAATCGGTTTCCCTCTGTTTGCCTCTGTTTAACTCTGTTCAACTCTGTTTGCCTCTGTTTGCCTCTGTTTAATTCTGTTTAAATCCTTTTGCCTCTGTTTGCCTGTTTAACTCTGTTTAACTCCAATTGCCACTGTTTGCCTCTGTTTAAATCTGTTTAACTCTGTTTGCCTCTTTTTCAATTTGTTTAACTCTGTTTCACTCTCTTTAACTCTGTTTGACTGTGTTTGCCTCTTTTTGCCCCTGTTTAACTCTGTTTAACTCCATTTTCCTCTGTTTGCCTCTGTTTAAATCTGTTTAATTCTGTTTAACTCTTTTTGCCTCTGTTTTCATCTGTTTGCCTGTTTAACTCTGCTAACTCTTTTTAACTTAGCTTACCCTTGAACGCTTCCGTTTGCCTCTGTTTAACTCTGTTTGCCTCTGTTTAAATCTGTTTGCCTCTGTTTAACTCTGTTTAAATCTGTGTGCCTCTTTTTAAATCTGTTTAAATCTGTCTGCCTCTATTTAAATCTTTATGCCTCCTTTTCACTTTGTTTAAATCTGTTTCACTCTCTTTAACTCTGTTTGACTTTGTTTGCCTCTGTTTGCCTCTGTTTAACTCTGTTTTACTCTGTTTAACTCCATTTGCCTCTGTTTGCCTCTGTTTAAATCTGTTTAACTCTGTTTTACTCTGTTTACCACAGTTTGCATCTGTTTGCCTCTGTTTAACTCTGCTAACTCTTTTTAACTCTCTTTGCCTCTGAACGCCTCTTTTTGCCCCTGTTTAACTCTGTATGCCTCTTTTTCACTTTGTTTAACTCTGTTTCACTCTCTTTAACTCTGTTTGACTGTGTTTGCCTCTTTTTGCCTCTGTTTAACTCTGTTTAACTCCATTTTCCACTGTTTGCCTCTGTTTAAATCTGTTTAATTCTGTTTAACTCTTTTTACCTCTGTTTGCATCTGTTTGCCTCTGTTTAACTCTGCTAACTCTTTTTAACTTACCTTGCCCTTGAACGCCTCCGTTTGCCTCTGTTTAACTCTGTTTAACTCCTTTTGCCTCTGTTTAAATCTGTTTGCCTCTGTTTAACTCTGTTTAAATCTGTGTGCCTCTTTTTAAATCTGGTTAACTCTGTTTGCCTCTATTTTAATCTTTATGCCTCTTTTCACTTTGTTTAAATCTGTTTCACTCTCTTTAACTCTGTTTGACTTTGTTTGCCTCTGTTTGCCTCTTTTTGCCTCTGTTTGCCTATGTTTGCCTCTGTTTAACTCTATTTAACTCCATTTGCCTCTGTTTGCCTCTGTTTAAATCTGTTTAACTCTGTTTTACTCTGTTTACCGCAGTTTGCATCTGTTTGCCTCTGTTTAACTCTGCTAACTCTTTTTAACTCTCTTTGCCTCTGAACGCCTCTTTTTGCCTCTGTTTAACTCTGTTTGCCTCTTTTTCACTTTGTTTAACTCTGTTTCACTCTCTTTAACTCTGTTTGACTGTGTTTGCCTCTTTTTGCCTCTCTTTAACTCTGTTTAACTCCATTTTCCACTGTTTGCCTCTGTTTAAATCTGTTTAATTCTGTCTAACTCTTTTTACCTCTGTTCGCATCTGTTTGTCTCTGTTTAACTCTCTTTGCCTCTGTTTCCCTCTGTTTGAATCTGTTTAACTCTCTTTTATTCTGTTTACCTCTGATACATCTGTTTGCCTCTGTTTAACTCTGTTAACTCTTTTTAACTCTCTTTGCCTCTGAACGCCTCTGTATGCCTCTGCTTAAGTCTGTTTGCCTCTGTTTAACTCTGTTTAACTTTGTCTCTGTTTCAATCTGTTTCCCTCTGTTTGCCTCTGTTTAACTCTGTTCAACTCTGTTTGCCTCTGTTTAATTCTGTTTAAATCCTTTTGCCTCTGTTTGCCTGTTTAACTCTGTTTAACTCCAATTGCCACTGTTTGCCTCTGTTTAAATCTGTTTAACTCTGTTTGCCTCTTTTTCAATTTGTTTAACTCTGTTTCACTCTCTTTAACTCTGTTTGACTGTGTTTGCCTCTTTTTGCCTCTGTTTAAACTGTTTAACTCCATTTTCCTCTGTTTGCCTCTGTTTAAATCTGTTTAATTCTGTTTAACTCTTTTTGCCTCTGCTTGCATCTGTTTGCCTGTTTAACTCTGCTAACTCTTTTTAACTTAGCTTACCCTTGAACGCTTCCGTTTGCCTCTGTTTAACTATGTTTACATCTGTTTAAATCTGTTTGCCTCTGTTTAACTCTGTTTAAATCTGTGTGCCTCTTTTTAAATCTGTTTAAATCTGTCTGCCTCTATTTAAATCTTTATGCCTCCTTTGCACTTTGTTTAAATCTGTTTCACTCTCTTTAACTCTGTTTGACTTTGTTTGCCTCTGTTTGCCTCTGTTTAAATCTGTTTAACTCTGTTTAACTCTGTTTAACTCCATTTGCCTCTGTTTGCCACTGTTTAAATCTGTTTAACTCTGTTTTAATCTGTTTACCACAGTTTGCATCTGTTTGCCTCTGTTTAACTCTGCTAACGCTTTTTAACTCTCTTTGCCTCTGAACGCCTCTTTTTGCCTCTGTTTAACTCTGTATGCCTCTTTTTCACTTTGTTTAACTCTATTTCACTCTCTTTAACTCTGTTTGACTGTGTTTGCCTCTTTTTGCCTCTGTTTAACTCTGTTTAACTCCATTTTCCACTGTTTGCCTCTGTTTAAATCTGTTTAATTCTGTTCAACTCTTTTTACCTCTGTTTGCATCTGTTTGCCTCTGTTTAACTCTGCTAACTCTTTTTAACTTACCTTGCCCTTGAACGCCTCCGTTTGCCTCTGTTTAACTCTGTTTTCCTTCGGTTGCCTCTGTTTAACTCTGTTTAACTCCTTTTGCCTCTGTTTAAATCTGTTTGCCTCTGTTTAACTCTGTTTAAATCTGTGTGCCTCGTTTTAAATCTGGTTAACTCTGTTTGCCTCTATTTTAATCTTTATGCCTCTTTTCACTTTGTTTAAATCTGTTTCACTCTCTTTAACTCTGTTTGACTTTGTTTGCCTCTGTTTGCCTCTGTTTGCCTCTGTTTAACTCTATTTAACTCCATTTGCCTCTGTTTGCCTCTGTTTAAATCTGTTTAACTCTGTTTTACTCTGTTTACCGCAGTTTGCATCTGTTTGCCTCTGTTTAACTCTGCTAACTCTTTTTAACTCTCTTTGCCTCTGAACGCCTCTTTTTGCCTCTGTTTAACTCTGTTTGCCTCTATTTCACTTTGTTTAACTCTGTTTCACTCTCTTTAACTCTGCTTGACTGTGTTTGCCTCTTTTTGCCTCTGTTTAACTCTGTTTAACTCCATTTGCCTCTGTTTGCCACTGTTTAATTTTGTTTAACTCTCTTTAAATCTGTTTGCTTCTGTTTGCCTCTGTTTAAATTTGCTACCTCTTTTTAACTCTGTTTGCCTTTGTATGCTTCTGTTTGCCTCTGATTAACTCTGTTTGCCTTTGGTTGCCTCTGTCTAACTCTGTTAAACTCCATTTGCCTCTGTTTGCCTCTGTTTAATTTTGTTTAACTCTCTTTAAATCTGTTTGCTTCTGTTTGCCTCTGTTTAACTTTGCTAACTCTTTTTAACTCTGTTTGCCTTTGTATGCCTCTGTTTGCCTCTGTTTAACTCTGTTTGCCTTTGGTTGCCTCTGTCTAACTCTGTTTAACTCCATTTGCCTCTGTTTGCCTCTGTTTAATTTTGTTTAACTCTCTTTAAATCTGTTTGCTTCTGTTTGCCTCTGTTTAACTCTGCTAACTCTTTTTAACTCTCTTTGCCTCTGAACGCCTCTTTTTGCCTCTGTTTAACTCTGTTCGCCTCTTTTTCACTTTGTTTAACTCTGTTTCACTCTCTTTAACTCTGTTTGACTGTGTTTGCCTCTTTTTGCCTCTGTTTATCTCTGTTTAACTCCATTTTCCACTGTTTGATCTGTTTAAATCTTTTTAATTCTGTCCAACTCTTTTTACCTCTGTTTGCATCTGTATGTCTCTGTTTAACTCTTTTTAACTCCATTTGCCTCTGTTTGCCTCTGTTTAACTCTGTTAACTCTTTTTAACTCTCTTTGCCTCTGAACGCCTCTGTATGCCTCTGTTTAAGTCAGTTTGCCTCTGTTTAACTCTGTTTAACTTTGTTTGTCTCTGTTTCAATCTGTTTGCCTCTGTTTGCCTCTGTTTAGCTCTGTTCAACTCTGTTTGCCTCTGTTTAATTCTGTTTAAATCCTTTTGCCTCTGTTTGCCTGTTTAACTCTGTTTGACTCCAATTGCCACTGTTTACCTCTGTTTAAATCTGTTTAACTCTGTTTGCCTCTTTTTCAATTTGTTTAACTCTGTTTCACTCTCTTTAACTCTGTTTGACTGTGTTTGCCTCTTTTTGCCTCTGTTTAACTCTGTTTAACTCCATTTTCCTCTGTTTGCCTCTGTTTAAATCTGTTTAATTCTGTTTAACTCTTTTTGCCTCTGTTTGCATCTGTTTGCCTGTTTAACTCTGCTAACTCTTTTTAACTTAGCTTACCCTTGAACGCTTCCGTTTGCCTCTGTTTAACTCTGTTTAAATCTGTGTGCCTCTTTTTAAATCTGTTTAAATCTGTCTGCCTCTATTTAAATCTTTATGCCTCCTTTTCACTTTGTTTAAATCTGTTTCACTCTCTTTAACTCTTTTTGCCTCTGTTTGCATCTGTTTGCCTGTTTAACTCTGCTAACTCTTTTTAACTTAGCTTACCCTTGAACGCTTCCGTTTGCCTCTGTTTAACTCTGTTTGCCTCTGTTTAAATCTGTTTGCCTCTGTTTAACTCTGTTTAAATCTGTGTGCCTCTTTTTAAATCTGTTTAAATCTGTTTGCCTCTATTTAAATCTTTATGCCTCCTTTTCACTTTGTTTAAATCTGTTTCACTCTCGTTAACTCTGTTTGACTTTGTTTGCCTCTGTTTGCCTCTGTTTAACTCTGTTTAGCTCTGTTTAACTCCATTTGCCTCTGTTTGCCTCTGTTTAAATCTGTTTAACTCTGTTTTACTCTGTTTACCGCAGTTTGCATCTGTTTGCCTCTGTTTAACTCTGCTAACTCTTTTTAACTCTCTTTGCCTCTGAACGCCTCTTTTTGCCTCTGTTTAACTCTGTTTGCCTCTTTTTCACTTTGCTTAACTCTGTTTCACTCTCTTTAACTCTGTTTGACTGTGTTTGCCTCTTTTTGCCTCTCTTTAACTCTGTTTAACTCCATTTTCCACTGTTTGCCTCTGTTTAAATCTGTTTAATTCTGTTTAACTCTTTTTACCTCTGTTTGCATCTGTTTGCCTCTGTTTAACTCTGCTAACTCTTTTTAACTTACCTTGCCCATGAACGCCTCAGTTTGCCTCTGTTTAACTCTGTTTTCCTTCGGTTGCCTCTGTTTAACACTGTTTAACTCCTTTTGCCTCTGTTTAAATCTGTTTGCCTCTGTTTAACACTGTTTAAATCTGTGTGCCTCTTTTTAAATCTGTTTAAATCTGTTTGCCTCTATTTAAATCATTATGCCTCTTTTCAGTTTGCTTAAATCTGTTTCACTCTCTTTAACTCTGATTGACTTTGTTTGCTTCTGTTTGCCTCTGTTTGCCTCTGTTTAACTCTGTTTAACTCCATTTGCCTCTGTTTGCCTCTGTTTAAATCTGTTTAAACCTGTTTTACTCTGTTTACCGCAGTTTGCATCTGTTTGCCTCTGTTTAACTCTGCTAACTCTTTTTAACTCTCTTTGCCTCTGAACGCCTCTTTTTGCCTCTGTTTAACTCTGTTTGCCTCTTTTTCACTTTGTTTAACTCTGTTTCACTCTCTTTAACTCTGTTTGACAGTGTTTGCCTCTTTTGGCCTCTGTTTAACTCTGTTTAACTCCATTTTCCTCTGTTTGCCTCTGTTTAAATCTGTTTAATTCTGTTTAACTCTTTTTGCCTCTATTTGCATCTGTTTGCCTCTGTTTAACTCTGCTAACTCTTTTTAACTTACCTTGCCCTTGAATGCCTCCGTTTGCCTCTGTTTAACACTGTTTGCCTTTGGTTGCCTGTGTTTAACTCTGTTTCACTCCAGTTGCCTCTGGTTAAATCTGTTTGCCTCTGTTTAACTCTGTTTAACTCCATTTGCCTCTGTTTAAATCTGTTTGCCTTTGGTTGCCTCTGTCTAACTCTGTTTAACTCCATTTGCCTCTGTTTGCCTCTGTTTAATTTTGTTTAACTCTCTTTAAATCTGTTTGCTTCTGTTTGCCTCTGTTTAACTCTGCTAACTCTTTTTAACTCTCTTTGCCTCTGAACGCCTCTTTTTGCCTCTGTTTAACTCTGTTCGCCTCTTTTTCACTTTGTTTAACTCTGTTTCACTCTCTTTAACTCTGTTTGACTGTGTTTGCCTCTTTTTGCCTCTGTTTATCTCTGTTTAACTCCATTTTCCACTGTTTGATCTGTTTAAATCTTTTTAATTCTGTCCAACTCTTTTTACCTCTGTTTGCATCTGTTTGTCTCTGTTTAACTCTTTTTAACTCCATTTGCCTCTGTTTGCCTCTGTTTAACTCTGTTAACTCTTTTTAACTCTCTTTGCCTCTGAACGCCTCTGTATGCCTCTGTTTAAGTCAGTTTGCCTCTGTTTAACTCTGTTTAACTTTGTTTGTCTCTGTTTCAATCTGTTTGCCTCTGTTTGCCTCTGTTTAGCTCTGTTCAACTCTGTTTGCCTCTGTTTAATTCTGTTTAAATCCTTTTGCCTCTGTTTGCCTGTTTAACTCTGTTTGACTCCAATTGCCACTGTTTGCCTCTGTTTAAATCTGTTTAACTCTGTTTGCCTCTTTTTCAATTTGTTTAACTCTGTTTCACTCTCTTTAACTCTGTTTGACTGTGTTTGCCTCTTTTTGCCTCTGTTTAACTCTGTTTAACTCCATTTTCCTCTGTTTGCCTCTGTTTAAATCTGTTTAATTCTGTTTAACTCTTTTTGCCTCTGTTTGCATCTGTTTGCCTGTTTAACTCTGCTAACTCTTTTTAACTTAGCTTACCCTTGAACGCTTCCGTTTGCCTCTGTTTAACTCTGTTTAAATCTGTGTGCCTCTTTTTAAATCTGTTTAAATCTGTCTGCCTCTATTTAAATCTTTATGCCTCCTTTTCACTTTGTTTAAATCTGTTTCACTCTCTTTAACTCTTTTTGCCTCTGTTTGCATCTGTTTGCCTGTTTAACTCTGCTAACTCTTTTTAACTTAGCTTACCCTTGAACGCTTCCGTTTGCCTCTGTTTAACTCTGTTTGCCTCTGTTTAAATCTGTTTGCCTCTGTTTAACTCTGTTTAAATCTGTGTGCCTCTTTTTAAATCTGTTTAAATCTGTTTGCCTCTATTTAAATCTTTATGCCTCCTTTTCACTTTGTTTAAATCTGTTTCACTCTCGTTAACTCTGTTTGACTTTGTTTGCCTCTGTTTGCCTCTGTTTAACTCTGTTTAGCTCTGTTTAACTCCATTTGCCTCTGTTTGCCTCTGTTTAAATCTGTTTAACTCTGTTTTACTCTGTTTACCGCAGTTTGCATCTGTTTGCCTCTGTTTAACTCTGCTAACTCTTTTTAACTCTCTTTGCCTCTGAACGCCTCTTTTTGCCTCTGTTTAACTCTGTTTGCCTCTTTTTCACTTTGTTTAACTCTGTTTCACTCTCTTTAACTCTGTTTGACTGTGTTTGCCTCTTTTTGCCTCTCTTTAACTCTGTTTAACTCCATTTTCCACTGTTTGCCTCTGTTTAAATCTGTTTAATTCTGTTTAACTCTTTTTACCTCTGTTTGCATCTGTTTGCCTCTGTTTAACTCTGCTAACTCTTTTTAACTTACCTTGCCCATGAACGCCTCAGTTTGCCTCTGTTTAACTCTGTTTTCCTTCGGTTGCCTCTGTTTAACACTGTTTAACTCCTTTTGCCTCTGTTTAAATCTGTTTGCCTCTGTTTAACACTGTTTAAATCTGTGTGCCTCTTTTTAAATCTGTTTAAATCTGTTTGCCTCTATTTAAATCATTATGCCTCTTTTCAGTTTGCTTAAATCTGTTTCACTCTCTTTAACTCTGATTGACTTTGTTTGCTTCTGTTTGCCTCTGTTTGCCTCTGTTTAACTCTGTTTAACTCCATTTGCCTCTGTTTGCCTCTGTTTAAATCTGTTTAACTCTGTTTTACTCTGTTTACCGCAGTTTGCATCTGTTTGCCTCTGTTTAACTCTGCTAACTCTTTTTAACTCTCTTTGCCTCTGAACGCCTCTTTTTGCCTCTGTTTAACTCTGTTTGCCTCTTTTTCACTTTGTTTAACTCTGTTTCACTCTCTTTAACTCTGTTTGACTGTGTTTGCCTCTTTTGGCCTCTGTTTAACTCTGTTTAACTCCATTTTCCTCTGTTTGCCTCTGTTTAAATCTGTTTAATTCTGTTTAACTCTTTTTGCCTCTATTTGCATCTGTTTGCCTCTGTTTAACTCTGCTAACTCTTTTTAACTTACCTTGCCCTTGAATGCCTCCGTTTGCCTCTGTTTAACACTGTTTGCCTTTGGTTGCCTGTGTTTAACTCTGTTTCACTCCAGTTGCCTCTGGTTAAATCTGTTTGCCTCTGTTTAACTCTGTTTAACTCCATTTGCCTCTGTTTAAATCTGTTTGCCTCTGTTTAACTCTGTTTAAATCTGTATGCCTCTTTTTAAATCTGTTTAACTCTGTTTGCCTCTATTTAAATCTTGTTGCCTCCTTTTCACTTTGTTTAAATCTGTTTCACTCTCTTTAACTCTGCATTTGTTTGCCTCTGTTTGCCTCTGTTTGCCTCTGTTTAACTCTGTTTAATTCTGTTTAACTCTGTTTGCATCTGCTTGCCTCTGTTTAACTCTGCTCACCCTTCTTAACTCTGTTTGCCGCTGTACGCCTCTGTTTGCCTCTGTTTACATCTGCTTGCCTCTATTTATCTCTGTTTAACTCTGTTTGCCTTTGGTTGCCTCTGTCTAACTCTGTTTAACTCCATTTGCCTCTGTTTGCCTCTGTTTAATTTTGTTTAACTCTCTTTAAAATCTGTTTGCTTCTGTTTGCCTCTGTTTAACTTTGCTAACTCGTTTTAACTCTGTTTGCCTATGTATGCCTCTGTTTGCCTCTGTTTAACTCTGTTTGCCTTTGGTTGCCTCTGTCTAACTCTGTTTAACTCCATTTGCCTCTATTTGCCTCTGTTTAATTTTGTTTAACTCTCTTTAAATCTGTTTGCTTCTGTTTGCCTCTGTTTAATTTTGTTTAACTCTCTTTAAATCTGTTTGCTTCTGTTTGCCTCTGTTTAACTTTGCGAACTCTGTTTAACTCTGTTTGCCTTTGTATGCCTCTGGTTTGCCTCTGTTTGACTCTGTTTGCCTTTGGTTGACTCTGTCTAACTCTGTTTAACTCCATCTGCCTCTGTTTGCCTCTGTTTAATTTTGTTTTAACTCTCTTTAAATCTGTTTGCTTCTGTTGCCTCTGTTTAAATCTGTTTGCCTCTGTTTAACACTGTTTAAATCTGTGAACCTCTTTTAAAACTGTTTAATTCTGTTTGCCTCTATTTAAATCTTTATGCCTCTTTTCACTTTGTTTAAATCTGTTTCACTCTCTTTAACTCTGTTTGACTTTGTTTGCCTCTGTTTGCCTCTGTTTAACTCTGTTTAACTCTGTTTAACTCCATTTGCCTCTGTTTGCCTCTGTTTAAATCTGTTCAACTCTGTTTTACTCTGTTTACCGCAGTTTGCATCTGTTTGCCTCTGTTTAACTCTGCTAACTCTTTTTAACTCTCTTTGCCTCTGAACGCCTCTTTTTGCCTCTGTTTAACTCTGTTTGCCTCTTTTTCACTTTGTTTAACTCTGTTTCACTCTCTTTAACTCTGTTTGACTGTGTTTGCCTCTTTTTTGCCTCTCTTTAACTCTGTTTAACTCCATTTTCCACTGTTTGCCTCTGTTTAAATCTGTTTAATTCTGTTTAACTCTTTTTACCTCTGTTTGCATCTGTTTGCCTCTGTTTAACTCTGCTAACTCTTTTTAACTTACCTTGCCCATGAACGCCTCAGTTTGCCTCTGTTTAACTCTGTTTTCCTTCGGTTGCCTCTGTTTAACACTGTTTAACTCCTTTTGCCTCTGTTTAAATCTGTTTGCCCTCTGTTTAACACTGTTTAAATCTGTGTGCCTCTTTTTAAATCTGTTTAAAATCTGTTTGCCTCTATTTAAATCATTATGCCTCTTTTCAGTTTGCTTAAATCTGTTTCACTCTCTTTAACTCTGATTGACTTTGTTTGCTTCTGTTTGCCTCTGTTTGCCTCTGTTTAACTCTGTTTAACTCCATTTGCCTCTGTTTGCCTCTGTTTAAATCTGTTTAACTCTGTTTTACTCTGTTTACCGCAGTTTGCATCTGTTTGCCTCTGTTTAACTCTGCTAACTCTTTTTAACTCTCTTTGCCTCTGAACGCCTCTTTTTGCCTCTGTTTAACTCTGTTTGCCTCTTTTTCACTTTGTTTAACTCTGTTTCACTCTCTTTAACTCTGTTTGACTGTGTTTGCCTCTTTTGGCCTCTGTTTAACTCTGTTTAACTCCATTTTCCTCTGTTTGCCTCTGTTTAAATCTGTTTAATTCTGTTTAACTCTTTTTGCCTCTATTTGCATCTGTTTGCCTCTGTTTAACTCTGCTAACTCTTTTTAACTTACCTTGCCCTTGAATGCCTCCGTTTGCCTCTGTTTAACACTGTTTGCCTTTGGTTGCCTGTGTTTAACTCTGTTTCACTCCAGTTGCCTCTGGTTAAATCTGTTTGCCTCTGTTTAACTCTGTTTAACTCCATTTGCCTCTGTTTAAATCTGTTTGCCTCTGTTTAACTCTGTTTAAATCTGTATGCCTCTTTTTAAATCTGTTTAACTCTGTTTGCCTCTATTTAAATCTTGTTGCCTCCTTTTCACTTTGTTTAAATCTGTTTCACTCTCTTTAACTCTGGCATTTGTTTGCCTCTGTTTGCCTCTGTTTGCCTCTGTTTAACTCTGTTTAATTCTGTTTAACTCTGTTTGCATCTGCTTGCCTCTGTTTAACTCTGCTCACCCTTCTTAACTCTGTTTGCCGCTGTACGCCTCTGTTGCCTCTGTTTACATCTGCTTGCCTCTATTTATCTCTGTTTAACTCTGTTTGCCTTTGGTTGCCTCTGTCTAACTCTGTTTAACTCCATTTGCCTCTGTTTGCCTCTGTTTAATTTTGTTTAACTCTCTTTAAATCTGTTTGCTTCTGTTTGCCTCTGTTTAACTTTGCTAACTCGTTTTAACTCTGTTTGCCTATGTATGCCTCTGTTTGCCTCTGTTTAACTCTGTTTGCCTTTGGTTGCCTCTGTCTAACTCTGTTTAACTCCATTTGCCTCTGTTTGCCTCTGTTTAATTTTGTTTAACTCTGTTTAACTATGTTTTACTCTGTTTGCCTCTGTTAGCCTCTGTTTAACTCTGTTTAACTCTTTTGCCTCTGTTGCCTCTGTTAAAGTCTGTTTAACTCTGTTTGCCTCTGTGTGCCTCTGTTTGCATCTGTTTGCCTGTTTAACTCTGCTAACTCTTTTTAACTTAGCTTACCCTTGAACGCTTCCGTTTGCCTCTGTTTAACTCTGTTTGCCTCTGTTTAAATCTGTTTAACTCTGTTTTACTCTGTTTACCGCAGTTTGCATCTGTTTGCCTCTGTTTAACTCTGCTAACTCTTTTTAACTCTCTTTGCCTCTGAACGCCTCTTTTTGCCTCTGTTTAACTCTGTTTGCCTCTTTTTCACTTTGTTTAACTCTGTTTCACTCTCTTTAACTCTGTTTGACTGTGTTTGCCTCTTTTGGCCTCTGTTTAACTCTGTTTAACTCCATTTTCCTCTGTTTGCCTCTGTTTAAATCTGTTTAATTCTGTTTAACTCTTTTTGCCTCTATTTGCATCTGTTTGCCTCTGTTTAACTCTGCTAACTCTTTTTAACTTACCTTGCCCTTGAATGCCTCCGTTTGCCTCTGTTTAACACTGTTTGCCTTTGGTTGCCTGTGTTTAACTCTGTTTCACTCCAGTTGCCTCTGGTTAAATCTGTTTGCCTCTGTTTAACTCTGTTTAACTCCCATTTGCCTCTGTTTAAATCTGTTTGCCTCTGTTTAACTCTGTTTAAATCTGTATGCCTCTTTTTAAATCTGTTTAAACTCTGTTTGCCTCTATTTAAATCTTGTTGCCTCCTTTTCACTTTGTTTAAATCTGTTTCACTCTCTTTAACTCTGCATTTGTTTGCCTCTGTTTGCCTCTGTTTGCCTCTGTTTAACTCTGTTTAATTCTGTTTAACTCTGTTTGCATCTGCTTGCCTCTGTTTAACTCTGCTCACCCTTCTTAACTCTGTTTGCCGCTGTACGCCTCTGTTTGCCTCTGTTTACATCTGCTTGCCTCTATTTATCTCTGTTTAACTCTGTTTGCCTTTGGTTGCCTCTGTCTAACTCTGTTTAACTCCATTTGCCTCTGTTTGCCTCTGTTTAATTTTGTTTAACTCTCTTTAAATCTGTTTGCTTCTGTTTGCCTCTGTTTAACTTTGCTAACTCGTTTTAACTCTGTTTGCCTATGTATGCCTCTGTTTGCCTCTGTTTAACTCTGTTTGCCTTTGGTTGCCTCTGTCTAACTCTGTTTAACTCCATTTGCCTCTGTTTGCCTCTGTTTAATTTTGTTTAACTCTCTTTAACTATGTTTAACTGTGTTTGCCTCTTTTTGCCTCTGTTTAACTCTGTTTAAACCTGTTTGCCTCTGTTTAATTCTTTTTCACTCTGTTTAACTCTGTTTGCCTCTGTTTGTCTCTGTTTGCCTGTTTAACTCTGCTAACTCTTTTTAACTTAGCTTACCCTTGAACGCTTCCGTTTGCCTCTGTTTAACTCTGTTTGCCTCTGTTTAAATCTGTTTGCCTCTGTTTAACTCTGTTTAAATCTGTGTGCCTCTTTTTAAATCTGTTTAAATCTGTTTGCCTCTATTTAAATCTTTATGCCTCCTTTTCACTTTGTTTAAATCTGTTTCACTCTCGTTAACTCTGTTTGACTTTGTTTGCCTCTGTTTGCCTCTGTTTAACTCTGTTTAACTCTGTTTAACTCCATTTGCCTCTGTTTGCCTCTGTTTAAATCTGTTTAACTCTGTTTTACTCTGTTTACCGCAGTTTGCATCTGTTTGCCTCTGTTTAACTCTGCTAACTCTTTTTAACTCTCTTTGCCTCTGAACGCCTCTTTTTGCCTCTGTTTAACTCTGTTTGCCTCTTTTTCACTTTGTTTAACTCTGTTTCACTCTCTTTAACTCTGTTTGACTGTGTTTGCCTCTTTTTGCCTCTCTTTAACTCTGTTTAACTCCATTTTCCACTGTTTGCCTCTGTTTAAAACTGTTTAATTCTGTTTAACTCTTTTTACCTCTGTTTGCATCTGTTTGCCTCTGTTTAACTCTGCTAACTCTTTTTAACTTACGTTGCCCATGAACACCTCAGTTTCCCTCTGTTTAACTCTGTTTTCCTTTGGTTGCCTCTGTTTAACACAGTTTAACTCCTTTTGCCTCTGTTTAAATCTGTTTGCCTCTGTTTAACACTGTTTAAATCTGTGTGCCTCTTTTTAAATCTGTTTAAATCTGTTTGCCTCTATTTAAATCATTATGCCTCTTTTCAGTTTGCTTGAATCTGTTTCACTCTCTTTAACTCTGATTGACTTTGTTTGCTTCTGTTTGCCTCTGTTTGCCTCTGTTTGCCTCTGTTTAACTCTGTTTAACTCCATTTGCCTCTGTTTGCCTCTGTTTAAATCTGTTTAACTCTGTTTTACTCTGTTTACCGCAGTTTGCATCTGTTTGCCTCTGTTTAACTCTGCTAACTCTTTTTAACTCTCTTTGCCTCTGAACGCCTCTTTTTGCCTCTGTTTAACTCAGTTTGCCTCTTTTTCACTTTGTTTAACTCTGTTTCACTCTCTTTAACTCTGTTTGACTGTGTTTGCCTCTTTTTGCCTCTGTTTAACTCTGTTTAACTCCATTTTCCTCTGTTTGCCTCTGTTTAAATCTGTTTAATTCTGTTTAACTCTTTTTGCCTCTATTTGCATCTGTTTGCCTCTGTTTAACTCTGCTAACTCTTTTTAACTTACCTTGCCCTTGAATGCCTCCGTTTGCCTCTGTTTAACACTGTTTGCCTTTGGTTGCCTGTGTTTAACTCTGTTTCACTCCAGTTGCCTCTGGTTAAATCTGTTAGCCTCTGTTTAACTCTGTTTAACTCCATTTGCCTCTGTTTAAATCTGTTTGCCTCTGTTTAATTTTGTTTAACTCTCTTTAACTATGTTTGACTGTGTTTGCCTCTTTTTGCCTCTGTTTAACTCTGTTTGCCTCTGTTTAAATCTGTTTGCCTCTGTTATAACTCTGTTTAAATCTGTGTGCCTCTTTTTAAATCTGTTTAAATCTGTTTGCCTCTATTTAAATCTTTATGCCTCCTTTTCACTTTGTTTAAATCTGTTTCACTCTCGTTAACTCTGTTTGACTTTGTTTGCCTCTGTTTGCCTCTGTTTAACTCTGTTTAACTCTGTTTAACTCCATTTGCCTCTGTTTGCCTCTGTTTAAATCTGTTTAACTCTGTTTTACTCTGTTTACCGCAGTTTGCATCTGTTTGCCTCTGTTTAACTCTGCTAACTCTTTTTAACTCTCTTTGCCTCTGAACGCCTCTTTTTGCCTCTGTTTAACTCTGTTTGCCTCTTTTTCACATTGTTTAACTCTGTTTCACTCTCTTTAACTCTGTTTGACTGTGTTTGCCTCTTTTTGCCTCTGTTTAACTCTGTTTAACTCCATTTTCCACTGTTTGCCTCTGTTTAAAACTGTTTAATTCTGTTTAAACTCTTTTTACCTCTGTTTGCATCTGTTTGCCTCTGTTTAACTCTGCTAACTCTTTTTAACTTACGTTGCCCATGAACGCCTCAGTTTCCCTCTGTTTAACTCTGTTTTCCTTTGGTTGCCTCTGTTTAACACAGTTTAACTCCTTTAGCCTCTGTTTAAATCTGTTTGCCTCTGTTTAACACTGTTTAAATCTGTGTGCCTCTTTTTAAATCTGTTTAAATCTGTTTGCCTCTATTTAAATCATTATGCCTCTTTTCAGTTTGCTTAAATCTGTTTCACTCTCTTTAACTCTGATTGACTTTGTTTGCTTCTGTTTGCCTCTGTTTGCCTCTGTTTGCCTCTGTTTAACTCTGTTTAACTCCATTTGCCTCTGTTTGCCTCTGTTTAAATCTGTTTAACTCTGTTTTACTCTGTTTACCGCAGTTTGCATTTGTTTGCCTCTGTTTAACTCTGCTAACTCTTTTTAACTCTCTTTGCCTCTGAACGCCTCTTTTTGCCTCTGTTTAACTCTGTTTGCCTCTTTTTCACTTTGTTTAACTCTGTTTCACTCTCTTTAACTCTGTTTGACTGTGTTTGCCTCTTTTGGCCTCTGTTTAACTCTGTTTAACTCCATTTTCCTCTGTTTGCCTCTGTTTAAATCTGTTTAATTCTGTTTAACTCTTTTTGCCTCTATTTGCATCTGTTTGCCTCTGTTTAACTCTGCTAACTCTTTTTAACTTACCTTGCCCTTGAATGCCTCCGTTTGCCTCTGTTTAACACTGTTTGCCTTTGGTTGCCTGTGTTTAACTCTGTTTCACTCCAGTTGCCTCTGGTTAAATCTGTTTGCCTCTGTTTAACTCTGTTTAACTCCATTTGCCTCTGTTTAAATCTGTTTGCCTCTGTTTAGCTCTGATTAAATCTGTATGCCTCTTTTTAAATCTGTTTAACTCTGTTTGCCTCTATTTAAATCTTGATGCCTCCTTTTCACTTTGTTTAAATCTGTTTCACTCTCTTTAACTCTGTCTGCATTTGTTTGCCTCTGTTTGCATCTGCTTGCCTCTGTTTAACTCTGATCACCCTTCTTAACTCTGCCGCTGTACGCCTCTGTTTGCCTCTGTTTACATCTGCTTGCCTCTATTTATCTCTGTTTAACTCTGTTTGCCTTTGGTTGCCTCTGTCTAACTCTGTTTAACTCCATTTGCCTCTGTTTGCCTCTGTTTAATTTTGTTTAACTCTCTTTAAATCTGTTTGCTTCTGTTTGCCTCTGTTTAACTTTGCTAACTCGTTTTAACTCTGTTTGCCTATGTATGCCTCTGTTTGCCTCTGTTTAACTCTGTTTGCCTTTGGTTGCCTCTGTCTAACTCTGTTTAACTCCATTTGCCTCTATTTGCCTCTGTTTAATTTTGTTTAACTCTCTTTAAATCTGTTTGCTTCTGTTTGCCTCTGTTTAATTTTGTTTAACTCTCTTTAAATCTGTTTGCTTCTGTTTGCCTCTGTTTAACTTTGCGAACTCTGTTTAACTCTGTTTGCCTTTGTATGCCTCTGTTTGCCTCTGTTTGACTCTGTTTGCCTTTGGTTGACTCTGTCTAACTCTGTTTAACTCCATTTGCCTCTGTTTGCCTCTGTTTAATTTTGTTTAACTCTCTTTAAATCTGTTTGCTTCTGTTTGCCTCTGTTTAAATCTGTTTGCCTCTGTTTAACACTGTTTAAATCTGTGAGCCTCTTTTTAAAACTGTTTAATTCTGTTTGCCTCTATTTAAATCTTTATGCCTCTTTTCACTTTGTTTAAATCTGTTTCACTCTCTTTAACTCTGTTTGACTTTGTTTGCCTCTGTTTGCCTCTGTTTAACTCTGTTTAACTCTGTTTAACTCCATTTGCCTCTGTTTGCCTCTGTTTAAATCTGTTCAACTCTGTTTTACTCTGTTTACCGCAGTTTGCATCTGTTTGCCTCTGTTTAACTCTGCTAACTCTTTTTAACTCTCTTTGCCTCTGAACGCCTCTTTTTGCCTCTGTTTAACTCTGTTTGCCTCTTTTTCACTTTGTTTAACTCTGTTTCACTCTCTTTAACTCTGTTTGACTGTGTTTGCCTCTTTTTGCCTCTCTTTAACTCTGTTTAACTCCATTTTCCACTGTTTGCCTCTGTTTAAAACTGTTTAATTCTGTTTAACTCTTTTTACCTCTGTTTGCATCTGTTGCCTCTGTTTAACTCTTACAACTCTTTTTAACTTACCTTGCCCATGAACGCCTCCGTTTGCCTCTGTTTAACTCTGTTTTCCTTTGGTTGCCTCTGTTTAACTCTGTTTAAATCTGTGTGCCTCTTTTTAAATCTGTTTAAATCTGTTTGCCTCTATTTAAATCATTATGCCTCTTTTCAGTTTGTTTAAATCTGTTTCACTCTCTTTAACTCTGATTGACCTTGTTTGCCTCTGTTTGCCTCTGTTTGCCTCTGTTTAACTCTGTTTAACTCTGTTTGACTCCATTTGCGTCTGTTTGCCACTGTTTAAATCTGTTTAACTCTGTTTTACTCTGTTTACCGCAGTTTGCATCTGTTTGCCTCTGTTTAACTCTGCTAACTCTTTTTAACTCTCTTTGCCTCTGAACGCCTCTTTTTGCCTCTGTTTAACTCTGTTTGCCTCTTTTTCACTTTGTTTAACTCTGTTTCACTCTCTTTAACTCTGTTTGACTGTGTTTGCCTCTTTTTGCCTCTCTTTAACTCTGTTTAACTCCATTTTCCTCTGTTTGCCTCTGTTTAAATCTGTTTAATTCTGGTTAACTCTTTTTGCCTCTATTTGCATCTGTTTGCCTCTGTTTAACTCTGCTAACTCTTTTTAACTTACCTTGCCCTTGAACGCCTCCGTTTGCCTCTGTTTAACACTGTTTGCCTTTGGTTGCCTGTGTTTAACTCTGTTTAACTCCAGTTGCCAATGGTTAAATCTGTTTGCCTCTGTTTAACTCTGTTTAACTCCATTTGCCTCTGGTTAAATCTGTTTGCCTCTGTTTAACTCTGTTTAAATCTGTATGCCTCTTTTTAAATCTGTTTAACTCTGTTTGCCTCTATTTAAATCTTGATGCCTCCTTTTCAGTTTGTTTAAATCTGTTTCACTCTCTTTAACTCTGTCTGCATTTGTTTGCCTCTGTTTGCCTCTGTTTGCCTCTGTTTAACTCTGTTTAATTCTGTTTAACTCTGTTTGCATCTGCTTGCCTCTGTTTAACTCTGCTCACCCTTCTTAACTCTGTTTGCCGCTGTACGCCTCTGTTTGCCTCTGTTTACATCTGCTTGCCTCTATTTATCTCTGTTTAACTCTGTTTGCCTTTGGTTGCCTCTGTCTAACTCTGTTTAACACCATTTGCCTCTGTTTGCCTCTGTTTAATTTTGTTTAACTCTCTTTAAATCTGTTTGCTTCTGTTTGCCTCTGTTTAACTTTGCTAACTCGTTTTAACTCTGTTTGCCTATGTATGCCTCTGTTTGCCTCTGTTTAACTCTGTTTGCCTTTGGTTGCCTCTGTCTAACTCTGTTTAACTCCATTTGCCTCTGTTTGCCTCTTTTTAATTTTGTTTAACTCTCTTTAAATCTGTTTGCTTCTGTTTGCCTCTGTTTAATTTTGTTTAACTCTCTTTAAATCTGTTTGCTTCTGTTTGCCTCTGTTTAACTTTGCTAACTCTTTTTAACTCTGTTTGCCTTTGTATGCCTCTGTTTGCCTCTGTTTGACTCTGTTTGCCTTTGGTTGCCTCTGTCTAACTCTGTTTAACTCCATTTGCCTCTGTTTGCCTCTGTTTAATTTTGTTTAACTCTCTTTAAATCTGTTTGCTTCTGTTTGCTTCTGTTTAACTTTGCTAACTCTTTTTAACTCTGTTTGCCTTTGTATGCCTCTGTTTGCCTCTGTTTGACTCTGTTTGCCTTTGGTTGACTCTGTCTAACTCTGTTTAACTCCATTTGCCTCTGTTTGCCTCTGTTTAATTTTGTTTAACTCTCTTTAAATCTGTTTGCTTCTGTTTGCCTCTGTTTAAATCTGTTTGCCTCTGTTTAACACTGTTTAAATCTGTGTGCCTCTTTTTAAATCTGTTTAAATCTGTTTGCCTCTATTTAAATCTTTATGCCTCTTTTCACTTTGTTTAAATCTGTTTCACTCTCTTTAACTCTGTTTGACTTTGTTTGCCTCTGTTTGCCTCTGTTTGCCTCTGTTTAAATCTGTTTAACTCTGTTTTACTCTGTTTACCGCAGTTTGCATCTGTTTGCCTCTGTTTAACTCTGCTAACTCTTTTTAACTCTCTTTGCCTCTGAACGCCTCTTTTTGCCTCTGTTTAACTCTGTTTGCCTCTTTTTCACTTTGTTTAACTCTGTTTCACTCTCTTTAACTCTGTTTGACTGTGTTTGCCTCTTTTTGCCTCTGTTTAACTCTGTTTAAATCCATTTTCCTCTGTTTGCCTCTGTTTAAATCTGTTTAATTCTGTTTAACTCTTTTTGCCTCTGTTTGCACCTGTTTGCCTCTGTTTAACTCTGCTAACTCTTTTGAACTTACCTTGCCCTTGAACGCCTCCGTTTGCCTCTGTTTAACTCTGTTTGCCTTTGGTTGCCTCTGTTTAACTCTGTTTAACTCCATTTGCCTCTGGTTAAATCTGTTTGCCTCTGTTTAACTCTGTTTAAATCTGTATGCCTCTTTTTAAATCTGTTTAACTCTGTTTGCCTCTATTTAAATCTTTATGCCTCTTTTCACTTTGTTTAAATCTGTTTCACTCTCTTTAACTCTGTCTGCATTTGTTTGCCTCTGTTTACCTCTGTTTAACTCTGTTTAACTCCATTTGCCTCTGTTTGCCTCTGTTTAAATCTGTTTAACTCTGTTTTACTCTGTTTAGCCACAGTTTGCACCTTTTTGCCTCTGTTTAACTCTGCTAACTCTTTTTAACTCTCTTTGCCTCTGAACGCTTCTTTTTGCCTCTGTTTAACTCTGTTTGCCTCTTTTTCACTTTGTTTAACTCTGTTTCACTCTCTTTAACTCTGTTTGACTGTGTTTGCCTCTTCTTGCCTCTGTTTAACTCTGTATAAATCTGGTTGCCTCTGTTTGCCTCTGTTTAACCCTGCTTAACTCTGTTTGCCTCTGTTTAAATCTGTCTGCCCCACTTTAAATTGGATTAACTCAGTTTGCCTCTGTTTAACTCTGTTTGCCTTGGTTTAAATCTGTTTAAATCTGTTTGCCTCTCTTGAACTCTGTTTAACTCTGTTTGATTGTTTTTTGCCTCTGTTTCACTCTGTTTAAATCCGTTTGCATTTGTTTAAATCTGTTTGCCTCAATTTTACTCTATTTAACTCTGTTTGCCTCTGTTTAACTCTGTAACACTTTTTTAACTCTTTTTGCCTCTGCACGCCTCCGTCTGCCTCTGTTTAACTCTGTTTGCCTTTGGTTGCCTCTGTTTAACTCTGTTTAACTCCATTTGCCTCTGTTTAAATCTGTTTGCCTCTGTTTAACTCTGTTTAAATCTGTATGCCTCTTTTTAAATCTGTTTAACTCTGTTTGCCTCTATTTAAATCTTTATGCCTCCTTTTCACTTTGTTTAAATCTGTTTCAGTCTCTTTAACTCTGTCTTCATTTGTTTGCCTGTGTTTGCCTCTGTTTATCTCTGTTTAACTCAATTTGCCTCTGTTTGCCTCTGTTTAAATCTGTTTAACTCTGTTTTACTCTGTTTAGCACAGTTTGCACCTTTTTGCCTCTGTTTAACTCTGCTAACTCTTTTTAACTCTCTTTGCCTCTGAACGCTTCTTTTTGCCTCTGTTTAACTCTGTTTGCCTCTTTTTCACTTTGTTTAACTCTGTTTCACTCTCTTTAACTCTGTTTGACTGTGTTTGCCTCTTCTTGCCTCTGTTTAACTCTGTATAAATCTGGTTGCCTCTGTTTGCCTCTGTTTAACCCTGCTTAACTCTGTTTGCCTCTGTTTTAAATCTGTCTGCCCCAGTTTAAATTGGATTAACTCAGTTTGCCTCTGTTTAACTCTGTTTGCCTTGGTTTAAATCTGTTTAACTCTGTTTGCCTCTAGTTTACTCTGTTTAACTCTGTTTGATTGTTTTTGCCTCTGTTTCACTCTGTTTAAATCCGTTTGCATTTGTTTAAATCTGTTTGCCTCAATTTTACTCTATTTAACTCTGTTTGCCTCTGTTTAACTCTGTAACACTTTTTTAACTCTTTTTGCCTCAGCACGCCTCCGTCTGCCTCTGTTTAACTCTGTTTGCCTTTGGTTGCCTCTGTTTAACTCTGTTTAACTCCATTTGCCTTTGTTTAAATCTGTTTGCCTCTGTTTAACTCTGTTTAAATCTGTATGCCTCTTTTTAAATCTGTTTAACTCTGTTTGCCTCTATTTACATCTTTATGCCTCCTTTTCACTTTGTTTAAATCTGTTTCACTCTCTTTAACTCTGTCTGCATTTGTTTGCCTCTGTTTGCCTCTGTTTAACTCTGTTTAACTCCATTTGCCTCTGTTTGCCTCTGTTAAAATCTGTTTAATTCTGATTAACTCTGTTTGCATCTGCTTGCCTCTGTTTAACTCTGCTAACCCTTCTTAACTCTGTTTGCCTCTGTACGCCTCTGTTTGCCTCTGTTTACATCTGCTTGCCTCTATTTATCTCTGTTTAACTCTGATGCCTTTGGTTGCCACTGTCTAACTCTGTTTAACTCCATTTGCCTCTGTTTGCCTCTGTTTAATTTTGTTTAACTCTCTTTCAATCTGTTTGCTTCTGTTTGCCTCTGTTTAGCTTTGCTAACTCGTTTTAACTCTGTTTGCCTTTGTATGCCTCTGTTTGCCTCTGTTTAACTCTGTTTGCCTTTGGTTGCCTCTGTCTAACTCTGTTTAACTCCATTTGCCTGTGTTTGCCTCTGTTTAATTTTGTTTAACTCTCTTTAAATCAGTTTGCTTCTGTTTGCCTCTGTTTAACATTGTTTAACTCTCTTTAAATCTGTTTGCTTCTGTTTGCCTCTGTTTAAATCTGTTTGCCTCTGTTTAACACTGTTTAAATCGGTGTGCCTCTTTTTAAATCTGTTTAACTCTGTTTACCTCTATTTAAATCTTTATGCCTCTTTTCACTTTGTTTAAATCTTTTTCACTCTCGTTAACTCTGTTTGACTGTGTTTGCCTCTTTTTGCCTCTGTTTAACTCTGTTTAAATCCATTTTCCTCTGTTTGCCTCTGTTTAAATCTGTTTAATTCTGTTTAACTCTTTTTGCCTCTGTTTGCATCTGTTTGCCTCTGTTTAACTCTGCTAACTCTTTTTAACTTACCTTGCCCTTGAACGCCTCCGTTTGCCTCTGTTTAACTCTGTTTTCCTTTGGTTGCCTCTGTTTAACTCTGTTTAACTCCATTTGCCTCTGGTTAAATCTGTTTGCCTCTGTTTAACTCTGTTTAAATCTGTATGCCTCTTTTTAAATCTGTTTAACTCTGTTTGCCTCTATTTAAATCTTAATGCCTCCTTTTCACTTTGTTTAAATCTGTTTCACTCTCTTTAACTCTGTCTGCATTTGTTTGCCTCTGTTTGCCTCTGTTTGCCTCTGTTTAACTCTGTTTAACTCCATTTGCCTCTGTTTGCCTCTGTTTAAATCTGTTTAACTCTGTTTTACTCTGTTCACCGCAGTTTGCACCTTTTTGCCTCTGTTTAACTCTGCTAACTCTTTTTAACTCTCTTTGCCTCTGAACGCTTCTTTTTGCCTCTGTTTTACTCTGTTTGCCTCTTTTTCACTTTGTTTAACTCTGTTTCACTCTCTTTAACTCTGTTTGACTGTGTTTGCCTCTTCTTGCCTCTGTTTAACTCTGCATAAATCTGGTTGACTCTGTTTGCCTCTGTTTAACCCTGCTTAACTCTGTTTCCCTCTGTTTTAAATCTGTCTGCCCCAGTTTAAATTGGATTAACTCAGTTTGCCTCTGTTTAACTCTGTTTGCCTTGGTTTAAATCTGTTTAACTCTGTTTGCCTCTATTTTACTCTGTTTAACTCTGTTTGATTGTTTTTGCCTCTGTTTCACTCTGTTTAAATCCGTTTGCATTTGTTTAAATCTGTTTGCCTCAATTTTACTCTATTTAACTCTGTTTGCCTCTGTTTAACTCTGTAACACTTTTTTAACTCTTTTTGCCTCTGCACACCTCCGTCTGCCTCTGTTTAACTCTGTTTGCCTTTGGTTGCCTCTGTCTAACTCTGTTTAACTCCATTTGCCTCTGTTTGCCTCTGTTTAATTTTGTTTAACTCTCTTTAAATCTGTTTGCTTCTGTTTGCCTCTGTTTAACTTTGCTAACTCGTTTTAACTCTGTTTGCCTATGTATGCCTCTGTTTGCCTCTGTTTAACTCTGTTTGCCTTTGGTTGCCTCTGTCTAACTCTGTTTAACTCCATTTGCCTCTGTTTGCCTCTGTTTAATTTTGTTTAACTCTCTTTAAATCTGTTTGCTTCTGTTTGCCTCTGTTTAATTTTGTTTAACTCTCTTTAAATCTGTTTGCTTCTGTTTGCCTCTGTTTAACTTTGCGAACTCTGTTTAACTCTGTTTGCCTTTGTATGCCTCTGTTTGCCTCTGTTTGACTCTGTTTGCCTTTGGTTGACTCTGTCTAACTCTGTTTAACTCCATTTGCCTCTGTTTGCCTCTGTTTAATTTTGTTTAACTCTCTTTAAATCTGTTTGCTTCTGTTTGCCTCTGTTTAACTCTGCTAACTCTTTTTAACTCTCTTTGCCTCTGAACGCCTCTTTTTGCCTCTGTTTAACTCTGTTCGCCTCTTTTTCACTTTGTTTAACTCTGTTTCACTCTCTTTAACTCTGTTTGACTGTGTTTGCCTCTTTTTGCCTCTGTTTATCTCTGTTTAACTCCATTTTCCACTGTTTGATCTGTTTAAATCTTTTTAATTCTGTCCAACTCTTTTTACCTCTGTTTGCATCTGTTTGTCTCTGTTTAACTCTTTTTAACTCCATTTGCCTCTGTTTGCCTCTGTTTAACTCTGTTAACTCTTTTTAACTCTCTTTGCCTCTGAACGCCTCTGTATGCCTCTGTTTAAGTCAGTTTGCCTCTGTTTAACTCTGTTTAACTTTGTTTGTCTCTGTTTCAATCTGTTTGCCTCTGTTTGCCTCTGTTTAGCTCTGTTCAACTCTGTTTGCCTCTGTTTAATTCTGTTTAAATCCTTTTGCCTCTGTTTGCCTGTTTAACTCTGTTTGACTCCAATTGCCACTGTTTGCCTCTGTTTAAATCTGTTTAACTCTGTTTGCCTCTTTTTCAATTTGTTTAACTCTGTTTCACTCTCTTTAACTCTGTTTGACTGTGTTTGCCTCTTTTTGCCTCTGTTTAACTCTGTTTAACTCCATTTTCCTCTGTTTGCCTCTGTTTAAATCTGTTTAATTCTGTTTAACTCTTTTTGCCTCTGTTTGCATCTGTTTGCCTGTTTAACTCTGCTAACTCTTTTTAACTTAGCTTACCCTTGAACGCTTCGTTTGCCTCTGTTTAACTCTGTTTAAATCTGTGTGCCTCTTTTTAAATCTGTTTAAATCTGTCTGCCTCTATTTAAATCTTTATGCCTCCTTTTCACTTTGTTTAAATCTGTTTCACTCTCTTTAACTCTTTTTGCCTCTGTTTGCATCTGTTTGCCTGTTTAACTCTGCTAACTCTTTTTAACTTAGCTTACCCTTGAACGCTTCCGTTTGCCTCTGTTTAACTCTGTTTGCCTCTGTTTAAATCTGTTTGCCTCTGTTTAACTCTGTTTAAATCTGTGTGCCTCTTTTTAAATCTGTTTAAATCTGTTTGCCTCTATTTAAATCTTTATGCCTCCTTTTCACTTTGTTTAAATCTGTTTCACTCTCGTTAACTCTGTTTGACTTTGTTTGCCTCTGTTTGCCTCTGTTTAACTCTGTTTAGCTCTGTTTAACTCCATTTGCCTCTGTTTGCCTCTGTTTAAATCTGTTTAACTCTGTTTTACTCTGTTTACCGCAGTTTGCATCTGTTTGCCTCTGTTTAACTCTGCTAACTCTTTTTAACTCTCTTTGCCTCTGAACGCCTCTTTTTGCCTCTGTTTAACTCTGTTTGCCTCTTTTTCACTTTGTTTAACTCTGTTTCACTCTCTTTAACTCTGTTTGACTGTGTTTGCCTCTTTTTGCCTCTCTTTAACTCTGTTTAACTCCATTTTCCACTGTTTGCCTCTGTTTAAATCTGTTTAATTCTGTTTAACTCTTTTTACCTCTGTTTGCATCTGTTTGCCTCTGTTTAACTCTGCTAACTCTTTTTAACTTACCTTGCCCATGAACGCCTCAGTTTGCCTCTGTTTAACTCTGTTTTCCTTCGGTTGCCTCTGTTTAACACTGTTTAACTCCTTTTGCCTCTGTTTAAATCTGTTTGCCTCTGTTTAACACTGTTTAAATCTGTGTGCCTCTTTTTAAATCTGTTTAAATCTGTTTGCCTCTATTTAAATCATTATGCCTCTTTTCAGTTTGCTTAAATCTGTTTCACTCTCTTTAACTCTGATTGACTTTGTTTGCTTCTGTTTGCCTCTGTTTGCCTCTGTTTAACTCTGTTTAACTCCATTTGCCTCTGTTTGCCTCTGTTTAAATCTGTTTAACTCTGTTTTACTCTGTTTACCGCAGTTTGCATCTGTTTGCCTCTGTTTAACTCTGCTAACTCTTTTTAACTCTCTTTGCCTCTGAACGCCTCTTTTTGCCTCTGTTTAACTCTGTTTGCCTCTTTTTCACTTTGTTTAACTCTGTTTCACTCTCTTTAACTCTGTTTGACTGTGTTTGCCTCTTTTGGCCTCTGTTTAACTCTGTTTAACTCCATTTTCCTCTGTTTGCCTCTGTTTAAATCTGTTTAATTCTGTTTAACTCTTTTTGCCTCTATTTGCATCTGTTTGCCTCTGTTTAACTCTGCTAACTCTTTTTAACTTACCTTGCCCTTGAATGCCTCCGTTTGCCTCTGTTTAACACTGTTTGCCTTTGGTTGCCTGTGTTTAACTCTGTTTCACTCCAGTTGCCTCTGGTTAAATCTGTTTGCCTCTGTTTAACTCTGTTTAACTCCATTTGCCTCTGTTTAAATCTGTTTGCCTCTGTTTAACTCTGTTTAAATCTGTATGCCTCTTTTTAAATCTGTTTAACTCTGTTTGCCTCTATTTAAATCTTGTTGCCTCCTTTTCACTTTGTTTAAATCTGTTTCACTCTCTTTAACTCTGTCTGCATTTGTTTGCCTCTGTTTGCCTCTGTTTGCCTCTGTTTAACTCTGTTTAATTCTGTTTAACTCTGTTTGCATCTGCTTGCCTCTGTTTAACTCTGCTCACCCTTCTTAACTCTGTTTGCCGCTGTACGCCTCTGTTTGCCTCTGTTTACATCTGCTTGCCTCTATTTATCTCTGTTTAACTCTGTTTGCCTTTGGTTGCCTCTGTCTAACTCTGTTTAACTCCATTTGCCTCTGTTTGCCTCTGTTTAATTTTGTTTAACTCTCTTTAACTATGTTTGACTGTGTTTGCCTCTTTTTGCCTCTGTTTAACTCTGTTTAACTCCATTTTCCTCTGTTTGCCTCTGTTTAAATCTGTTTAATTCTGTTTAACTCTTTTTGCCTCTGTTTGCATCTGTTTGCCTGTTTAACTCTGCTAACTCTTTTTAACTTAGCTTACCCTTGAACGCTTCCGTTGGCCTCTGTTTAACTCTGTTTGCCTCTGTTTAACTCTGTTAAATCTGTGTGCCTCTTTTTAATCTGTTTAAATCTGTTTGCCTCTATTTAAATCTTTATGCCTCCTTTTCACTTTGTTTAAATCTGTTTCACTCTCGTTAACTCTGTTTGACTTTGTTTGCCTCTGTTTGCCTCTGTTTAACTCTGTTTAACTCTGTTTAACTCCATTTGCCTCTGTTTGCCTCTGTTTAAATCTGTTTAACTCTGTTTTACTCTGTTTACCGCAGTTTGCATCTGTTTGCCTCTGTTTAACTCTGCTAACTCTTTATAACTCTCTTTGCCTCTGAACGCCTCTTTTTGCCTCTGTTTAACTCTGTTTGCCTCTTTTCAACTTTGTTTAACTCTGTTTCACTCTCTTTAACTCTGTTTGACTGTGTTTGCCTCTTTTTGCCTCTGTTTAACTCTGTTTAACTCCATTTTCCACTGTTTGCCTCTGTTTAAAACTGTTTAATTCTGTTTAACTCTTTTTACCTCTGTTTGCATCTGTTTGCCTCTGTTTAACTCTGCTAACTCTTTTTAACTTACGTTGCCCATGAACGCCTCAGTTTCCCTCTGTTTAACTCTGTTTTCCTTTGGTTGCCTCTGTTTAACACAGTTTAACTCCTTTTGCCTCTGTTTAAATCTGTTTGCCTCTGTTTAACACTGTTTAAATCTGTGTGCCTCTTTTTAAATCTGTTTAAATCTGTTTGCCTCTATTTAAATCATTATGCCTCTTTTCAGTTTGCTTGAATCTGTTTCACTCTCTTTAACTCTGATTGACTTTGTTTGCTTCTGTTTGCCTCTGTTTGCCTCTGTTTGCCTCTGTTTAACTCTGTTTAACTCCATTTGCCTCTGTTTGCCTCTGTTTAAATCTGTTTAACTCTGTTTTACTCTGTTTACCGCAGTTTGCATCTGTTTGCCTCTGTTTAACTCTGCTAACTCTTTTTAAATCTCTTTGCCTCTGAATGCCTCTTTTTGCCTCTGTTTAACTCAGTTTGCCTCTTTTTCACTTTGTTTAACTCTGTTTCACTCTCTTTAACTCTGTTTGACTGTGTTTGCCTCTTTTTGCCTCTGTTTAACTCTGTTTAACTCCATTTTCCTCTGTTTGCCTCTGTTTAAATCTGTTTAATTCTGTTTAACTCTTTTTGCCTCTATTTGCATCTGTTTGCCTCTGTTTAACTCTGCTAACTCTTTTTAACTTACCTTGCCCTTGAATGCCTCCGTTTGCCTCTGTTTAACACTGTTTGCCTTTGGTTGCCTGTGTTTAACTCTGTTTCACTTCAGTTGCCTCTGGTTAAATCTGTTAGCCTCTGTTTAACTCTGTTTAACTCCATTTGCCTCTGTTTAAATCTGTTTGCCTCTGTTTAATTTTGTTTAACTCTCTTTAACTATGTTTGACTGTGTTTGCCTCTTTTTGCCTCTGTTTAACTCTGTTTAACTCCATTTTCCTCTGTTTGCCTCTGTTTAAATCTGTTTAATTCTGTTTAACTCTTTTTGCCTCTGTTTGCATCTGTTTGCCTGTTTAACTCTGCTAACTCTTTTTAACTTAGCTTACCCTTGAACGCTTCCGTTTGCCTCTGTTTAACTCTGTTTGCCTCTGTTTAAATCTGTTTGCCTCTGTTTAACTCTGTTTAAATCTGTGTGCCTCTTTTTAAATCTGTTTAAATCTGTTTGCCTCTATTTAAATCTTTATGCCTCCTTTTCACTTTGTTTAAGTCTGTTTCACTCTCGTTAACTCTGTTTGACTTTGTTTGCCTCTGTTTGCCTCTGTTTAACTCTGTTTAACTCTGTTTAACTCCATTTGCCTCTGTTTGCCTCTGTTTAAATCTGTTTAACTCTGTTTTACTCTGTTTACCGCAGTTTGCATCTGTTTGCCTCTGTTTAACTCTGCTAACTCTTTTTAACTCTCTTTGCCTCTGAACGCCTCTTTTTGCCTCTGTTTAACTCTGTTTGCCTCTTTTTCACATTGTTTAACTCTGTTTCACTCTCTTTAACTCTGTTTGACTGTGTTTGCCTCTTTTTGCCTCTGTTTAACTCTGTTTAACTCCATTTTCCACTGTTTGCCTCTGTTTAAAACTGTTTAATTCTGTTTAACTCTTTTTACCTCTGTTTGCATCTGTTTGCCTCTGTTTAACTCTGCTAACTCTTTTTAACTTACGTTGCCCATGAACGCCTCAGTTTCCCTCTGTTTAACTCTGTTTTCCTTTGGTTGCCTCTGTTTAACACAGTTTAACTCCTTTAGCCTCTGTTTAAATCTGTTTGCCTCTGTTTAACACTGTTTAAATCTGTGTGCCTCTTTTTAAATCTGTTTAAATCTGTTTGCCTCTATTTAAATCATTATGCCTCTTTTCAGTTTGCTTAAATCTGTTTCACTCTCTTTAACTCTGATTGACTTTGTTTGCTTCTGTTTGCCTCTGTTTGCCTCTGTTTGCCTCTGTTTCACTCTGTTTAACTCCATTTGCCTCTGTTTGCCTCTGTTTAAATCTGTTTAACTCTGTTTTACTCTGTTTACCGCAGTTTGCATCTGTTTGCCTCTGTTTAACTCTGCTAACTCTTTTTAACTCTCTTTGCCTCTGAACGCCTCTTTTTGCCTCTGTTTAACTCTGTTTGCCTCTTTTTCACTTTGTTTAACTCTGTTTCACTCTCTTTAACTCTGTTTGACTGTGTTTGCCTCTTTTTGCCTCTGTTTATCTCTGTTTAACTCCATTTTCCACTGTTTGATCTGTTTAAATCTTTTTAATTCTGTCCAACTCTTTTTACCTCTGTTTGCATCTGTTTGTCTCTGTTTAACTCTTTTTAACTCCATTTGCCTCTGTTTGCCTCTGTTTAACTCTGTTAACTCTTTTTAACTCTGTTTGCCTCTGTTTGCCTCTGTATGCCTCTGTTTAAGTCAGTTTGCCTCTGTTTAACTCTGTTTAACTCTGTTTGCCTCTGTTTTAATCTGTTTGCCTCTGTTTGCCTCTGTTTAGCTCTGTTCAACTCTGTTTGCCTCTGTTTAAATCTGTTTAAATCTTTTTGCCTCTGTTTGCCTGTTTAACTCTGTTTGACTCCAATTGCCACTGTTTGCCTCTGTTTAAATCTGTTTAACTCTGTTTGCCTCTTTTTCAATTTGTTTAACTCTGTTTCACTCTCTTTAACTCTGTTTGACTGTGTTTGCCTCTTTTTGCCTCTGTTTAACTCTGTTTAACTCCATTTTCCTCTGTTTGCCTCTGTTTAAATCTGTTTAATTCTGTTTAACTCTTTTTGCCTCTGTTTGCATCTGTTTGCCTGTTTAACTCTGCTAACTCTTTTTAACTTAGCTTACCCTTGAACGCTTCCGTTTGCCTCTGTTTAACTCTGTTAAATCGTGTGCCTCTTTTAAATCTGTTTTAAATCTGTCTGCCTCTATTTAAATCTTTATGCCTCCTTTTCACTTTGTTTAAATCTGTTTAACTCCCTTTAACTCTTTTGCCTCTGTTTGCATCTGTTTGCCTGTTTAACTCTGCTAACTCTTTTTAACTTAGCTTACCCTTGAACGCTTCCGTTTGCCTCTGTTTAACTCTGTTTGCCTCTGTTTAAATCTGTTTGACTCTGTTTAACTCTGTTTAAATCTGTGTGCCTCTGTTTCAATCTGTTTAAATCTGTTTGCCTCTGTTTAAATCTTTATGCCTCCTTTTCACTTTGTTTAAATCTGTTTCACTCTCGTTAACTCTGTTTGACTTTGTTTGCCTCTGTTTGCCTCTGTTTAACTCTGTTTAGCTCTGTTTAACTCCATTTGCCTCTGTTTGCCTCTGTTTAAATCTGTTTAACTCTGTTTTACTCTGTTTACCGCAGTTTGCATCTGTTTGCCTCTGTTTAACTCTGCTAACTCTTTTTAACTCTCTTTGCCTCTGAACGCCTCTTTTTGCCTCTGTTTAACTCTGTTTGCCTCTTTTTCACTTTGTTTAACTCTGTTTCACTCTCTTTAACTCTGTTTGACTGTGTTTGCCTCTTTTTGCCTCTCTTTAACTCTGTTTAACTCCATTTTCCACTGTTTGCCTCTGTTTAAATCTGTTTAATTCTGTTTAACTCTTTTTACCTCTGTTTGCATCTGTTTGCCTCTGTTTAACTCTGCTAACTCTTTTTAACTTACCTTGTCCATGAACGCCTCAGTTTGCCTCTGTTTAACTCTGTTTTCCTTCGGTTGCCTCTGTTTAACACTGTTTAACTCCTTTTGCCTCTGTTTAAATCTGTTTGCCTCTGTTTAACACTGTTTAAATCTGTGTGCCTCTTTTTAAATCTGTTTAAATCTGTTTGCCTCTATTTAAATCATTATGCCTCTTTTCAGTTTGCTTAAATCTGTTTCACTCTCTTTAACTCTGATTGACTTTGTTTGCTTCTGTTTGCCTCTGTTTGCCTCTGTTTAACTCTGTTTAACTCCATTTGCCTCTGTTTGCCTCTGTTTAAATCTGTTTAACTCTGTTTTACTCTGTTTACCGCAGTTTGCATCTGTTTGCCTCTGTTTAACTCTGCTAACTCTTTTTAACTCTCTTTGCCTCTGAACGCCTCTTTTTGCCTCTGTTTAACTCTGTTTGCCTCTTTTTCACTTTGTTTAACTCTGTTTCACTCTCTTAACTCTGTTTGACTGTGTTTGCCTCTTTTGGCCTCTGTTTAACTCTGTTTAACTCCATTTTCCTCTGTTTGCCTCTGTTTAAATCTGTTTAATTCTGTTTAACTCTTTTTGCCTCTATTTGCATCTGTTTGCCTCTGTTTAACTCTGCTAACTCTTTTTAACTTACCTTGCCCTTGAATGCCTCCGTTTGCCTCTGTTTAACACTGTTTGCCTTTGGTTGCCTGTGTTTAACTCTGTTTCACTCCAGTTGCCTCTGGTTAAATCTGTTTGCCTCTGTTTAACTCTGTTTAACTCCATTTGCCTCTGTTTAAATCTGTTTGCCTCTGTTTAACTCTGTTTAAATCTGTATGCCTCTTTTTAAATCTGTTTAACTCTGTTTGCCTCTATTTAAATCTTGTTGCCTCCTTTTCACTTTGTTTAAATCTGTTTCACTCTCTTTAACTCTGTCTGCATTTGTTTGCCTCTGTTTGCCTCTGTTTGCCTCTGTTTAACTCTGTTTAATTCTGTTTAACTCTGTTTGCATCTGCTTGCCTCTGTTTAACTCTGCTCACCCTTCTTAACTCTGTTTGCCGCTGTACGACTCTGTTTGCCTCTGTTTACCTCTGATTGCTTCTGATTATCTCTGTTTAACTCTGTTCAACTCTGTTTGCCTCTGTTTAACTCTGTTTAACTCCATTTGCCTCTGTTTGCCTCTGTTTAATTTTGTTTAACTCTCTTTAAATCTGTTTGCTTCTGTTTGCCTCTGTTTAACTTTGCTAACTCGTTTTAACTCTGTTTGCCTATGTATGCCTCTGTTTGCCTCTGTTTAACTCTGTTTGCCTTTGGTTGCCTCTGTCTAACTCTGTTTAACTCCATTTGCCTCTGTTTGCCTCTGTTTAATTTTGTTTAACTCTCTTTAACTATGTTTGACTGTGTTTGCCTCTTTTTGCCTCTGTTTAACTCTGTTTAACTCCATTTTCCTCTGTTTGCCTCTGTTTAAATCTGTTTAATTCTGTTTAACTCTTTTTGCCTCTGTTTGCATCTGTTTGCCTGTTTAACTCTGCTAACTCTTTTTAACTTAGCTTACCCTTGAACGCTTCCGTTTGCCTCTGTTTAACTCTGTTTGCCTCTGTTTAACTCTGTTTAAATCTGTGTGCCTCTTTTTAAATCTGTTTAAATCTGTTTGCCTCTATTTAAATCTTTATGCCTCCTTTTCACTTTGTTTAAATCTGTTTCACTCTCGTTAACTCTGTTTGACTTTGTTTGCCTCTGTTTGCCTCTGTTTAACTCTGTTTAACTCTGTTTAACTCCATTTGCCTCTGTTTGCCTCTGTTTAAATCTGTTTAACTCTGTTTTACTCTGTTTACCGCAGTTTGCATCTGTTTGCCTCTGTTTAACTCTGCTAACTCTTTATAACTCTCTTTGCCTCTGAACG
>NC_054487.1:7563637-7618637 GCF_017639515.1 Carcharodon carcharias
TGAGGGTGACATGAGTGGGAACAGGTGTGAGGGTGACATGAGTGGGAACAGGTGTGAGGGTGACATGAGTGGGAACAGGTGTGAGGGTGACTTGAGTGGGAACAGGTGTGAGGTGACATGAGTGGGAACAGGTGTGAGGGTGACATGAGTGGGAACAGGTGTGAGGGTGACATGAGTGGGAACAGGTGTGAGGGTGACATGAGTGGGAACAGGTGTGAATGTGACATGAGTGAGAACATGTGTGAGGGTGACATTAGTGGGAACAGGTGTGAGGGTGACATGAGTGGGAACAGGTGTGAGGGTGACTTGAGTGGGAACAGGTGTGAATGTGACATGAGTGAGAACATGTGTGAGGGTGACATTAGTGGGAACAGGTGTGAGGGTGACATGAGTGGGAACAGGTGTGAGTGTGACATGAGTGGGAACAGGTGTGAGGGTGACATTAGTGGGAACAGGTGTGAGGGTGACATGAGTGGGAACAGGTGTGAGGGTGAAATGAGTGGGAACAGTTGTGAAGGTGACATGAGTGGGAACAGGTTTGAGGGTGACATGAGTGGGAACAGGTTTGAGGGTGACAAGAGTGGGAACAGGTGTGAGTGTGACTTGAGTGGGAACAGGTGTGAGGGTGACATGGTTGGGAACACGTGTGAGGGTGACATGAGTGGGAACAGGTGTGAGGGTGACTTGAGTGGGAACAGGTGTGTGGGTGACAAGAGTGGGAACAGGTGTGAGGGTGACATGAGTGGGAACAGGTTTGAGGGTGACTTGAGTGGGAACAGGTGTGAGGGTGACATGAGTGGGAACAGCTGTGAGGGTGACATGAGTGGGAACAGGTTTGAGGGTGACTTGAGTGGGAACAGGTGTGAGGGTGACATGATTGGGAACAGGTGTGAGGGTGACATGAGTGGGAACATGTGTGAGGGTGACTTGAGTGGGAACAGGTGTGTGGGTGACAAGAGTGGGAACAGGTGTGATGGTGACATGAGTGGGAACAGGTGTGAGGGTGACTTGAGTGGGAACAGGTGTGACGGTGACATGAATGTGAACAGGTGTGAGGGTGACTTGAGTGGGAACAGGTGTGAGGGTGACGAGTGGGAACAGGTGTGAGGGTGACTTGAGTGGGAACAGGTGTGAGGGTCACGTGGTGGCAACAGGTGTTAGGGTGACTTGAGTGGGAACAGGTGTGAGGGTGACATGAGTGGGAACAGGTGTGAGGGTGACATGAGTGCGAACAGGTGTGAGGGTGACTTGAGTGGGAACAGGTGTGAGGGTGACGTGAGTAGGAACAGGTGTGAACTTGACATGAGTGGGAACAGGTCTGAGGGTGACTTGAGTGGGAACAGGTGTGAGGGTGACAAGAGTGGGAACAGGCGTGAGGGTGACATGAGTGGGAACAGGTGTGAGGTTGACATGAGTGGGAACAGGTGTGAGGGTGACATGAGTGGGAACAGGTGTGAGCGTGCCTTGAGTGCATCGCTGCTGAGGTAGGATTTGATATTGCTTCTAAGTTGCCATGCGCACTGACATTGTGAGGGCATGGAAAAAATCTTATTTCCATTTACAAGTACCGAGGCCAGGAGTGAAAGGTGTGCTTTTCAGGTTCTAATCCATGCACTTCGTGCCAGGGCTCAGTATATCAGCATAGTTTGGGGCATGCAAAGGATCAAACCACCAGCAGGGCAGACGTTAAGTAATAAAATTTAATTCAGCTTATCATCAGTCAAGGTACATTAGAACAAAGTATAATGTCTGTTAGCAGAAATGAACTGGGGACTTCCAGCCTGCAGAAGATAGAAAATCAAATACTAAAGGAAATATCTCGGGAGCTTCCTCTGCCTGAATCCATTAGCTATCAGATTGGCACAGTCATTTCTGCTATATCGTACCCTTGCAATGATCTCTGCATGTACCTCCGTGACATCCTGGCCCTTGGCATCGCCATCCTCTTCACTGTTCTCATCATCGGAGGAGAGATCTTGGTCCTCCTTGTCTCCCTCAGACATGACATCAATTTCTAGTGTGAGGTTTTGCAGGGTGCAGAAGACAATAATGATCTGGGACAGTGTCTGCGGTGAGTATTGAAGAACCCCTTCTGAGTGGTCCGAACATCTGAATCTTATCTTTAGAGGGCCTTTCATCTGCTCAATCATGAATCTTGTGGAGGCAAGTGCAGCGCTGTACCTCTCCTCAACAACACTCTGTGGATGACGAACTGACATCATCAGCCAGGTCTGCCAGGAGTGTCCCTTATCCCCAAGGAGCCATCCTTACAATTGCTGAGGTCCTTCAAAAACTTGTGGCACCTGGGAGTAGCTTTGTGAGAGTTCCCTAGGAACTGAGCTTAATCTTCCACATTTGTCTTCTGTGATCACATATCTGCTGCATGTTCAAAGAATGGAAACCTTTTCTCATGATGAATGTGACAGACTGTTGCCAGGGAGCTCTCAAGGCCACATGTGTGCGGTTAATAGCCGCAGGCTGCAAAACCCAACTCTCTTGCTGCCTGCCTTTCAGGATCCAGGTGGAATTGGATAAATTGGTGCACTCTCCTGAAGAGTGCGTCTGTCACCTCCCGAATGCAATTGTGTGCCGCGGACTGGGAGATGCTGCACAAGTCTCCAGTAGACCTCTGGAAGGAGACATTGACAAAGAGGTTTAAGGCGGCAGTGACCTTTAATGACACTGACATGGGATTGTCTCCAAGTCCTTGGGGCCAAAGGTGCTCTTGGAGAAGCTGGCAGACATGAGCAATCATATTCCAGGACATGCTAAGATGCCTCTGGTATTGCTTTTCACTCATCTGTAGATAGGTGCACTGCCTGCGATATTCCCATCCTCACATTGTCCCTTGGTTGCCAGTATCCTGACCTTCTGGAGTACCTGCTGGCCTTGCTGCTCAGGCCATTGCTCTTCCTGGCCTTGTGCCAACCTGCCCTGTTCCTCCTCCTCATCCGGACAAAAGCCAGTAGCAAGGCAGGTTTGTCTGGAGCCTCGGTGAATATGTGAACGAATTGCCTAGGACCAAACCTAGGTACAGTATTTTAAATGAAGCTTAACCAAGATATTTTGTAAGGACAAAATGTTGGGTTTCGTTTTTTTGTTGAATAGACCTGTAAACATGGTCGTACTTTCCATTGTTCTAGCTTCACAATCAAGTAGCATGCAAATAAGAACAGACTAAAGCAGCAAAATAACTAAAGATTTCAGGTTTGAATGCTTCCCCCTACTTCCCATTTAGTAAGAGCGGCTCTAGTGAACCCATATGACCCTTGACCGAGCTATAAATAAGTTTTTATTTTCTTTTTTTTCCATATTTGTTGGCCAAGAAACTGAAACCAACAGAAGAGTTACAAACAATAGAAAGTGAAAATCTTACCTTTCACATTGCTTTTGGTTCAACAATTTCTGTGGTCCTGAGAGTTTGGTACACTCAAGTCAGTTTGCATTGACCAAGCTGAAGATCTAAACTACTCATCCCTAATATTTTAAGAGTTAAAAGGGGTCAGACGTATATATCTAGCAAACATTCTTGGTGCATTATTTTTAATGCAGTTAACCTAACTTGAAGCTGCAGTGAATCTAGATATATTTATTTTGAAATGCACTGTGCTTTATTTTAGGTAATACTGAGTGCTTGTCTTGTGACATTGAGTGTAACATTAGAAATTCAAAGTCTTTCTTGAGGGCTGTCTTGGTAAGTTATGGGACAAAATTATTTCTGACTCTGTACATATTTTGACAACACTATCCATTCATTCTCAACAATATAACATTCGACTCCTAAATTCTGTGCTCCGGACTGCAAGAAAAAGCTGCATTTGTAAATTGGCAGACTATTATTGCAATGCAGTGAGATTTTCATGAGTTCAATGTAGTTGGCTATGTAGCTTTCTCCAGCGTCGAGTCTCACCCCATGTCCTATGGTCCATCCAACTCAGATGACCTTTGTATCCTCTGCAGCCTCTGGGCAAAATTTTATGCCTCGCGGGCGGGTATGTGCCCGACCCGATCGGGCGTAAAATAGCACGAGAAGACATCGGGTGAGCATCCTGACATCATCCTGCATGCATGCAATCTTCAGGTCAGTGGGCGCCTGTGGGTACCGGAGCTGCGCCCGCCAGCCATTAAGTGGCCTCTTAAGGCCATTGAAAACCCAACCGAACCTGATTTTACATTGCCGGTGCAATTTCGCATTCATCGCACAGGCAAAACAGGCAGGCGGGCAGCCCATAGTTTGCAAAACCTTATCCAAGGGAGGGAAGAAAAGAACCAGCAGCATTGCCAGTGTGAGTAAGTGAGGAGTTTAAGAGATAGTTTGCTGCTGGTTGCTTATTCGAATTCAGCTTCATCTCAGTTCCATGCTTCATTCTTAGCGTTCCTAGGCTTCGTTTCAGGATTCATTGTTGTCTCCAAGGCCCCTGGAGGATTTTGACCCTGTGGACCCTACCAGGTATCAGACAGCCTTCTGTTACCCTGGTAATGGGGATTGTGGTCTCCGCTGGAGGCACCTCCTCTGAGGAGGAAGAGAGGGGCAGAAGGGAGAGGAGGCCACGTGTCCCAGTGCAGCTTCCAGGGGAGGGGCCTGTGGGAGGAGAGACGCAGGCACAAGGGGCACAGGGCCAGCAGGTAGTCCAAGGTGGAAGGGGCTGCAGAGAACGCCACTATCCCGCTGCCAGGGTTTAAAGGCGGCAATACAGCTACCTGAATATGTCCGAGGTGCAATGCCAAATGAGGGTCCACCTCTCCAGAGAGACAGTGATCTCTAATTGTCAGGTGATTGGGCCTGAGATCAGCTCCAACTGTCTGGGTGGACACCCCGTGCCAGTGGCTCTGAAGGTCACAGTGGCCCTCAACTTCTATGCCTCCGGCTCTTTCAAGGGGTCAGTGGGGGATATTTGTGGAGTCTCCCAATCAGCTGTCCACAGTTGTTCAAGCTGGTGACAGAACCTCTGTTCGGGTGGGTAATGACACGTATTCATTTCCATACCGACGAGGCCAGAAAGGCAGAGCGAGCCAGAGGCTTTGCAGTGATTGCTGGGTTCCCCGCATCCAGGATGCCATCAACTGCACACATGTGGCCATCAAGCTGCTAGTAGGTCAGTTGGGTGCCTTTGTCAACAGGAAGGGCTTCCACTCCATGAACGTGCAGATAACGTGACCACAGGATGCAGATACCCTGGCAGCTTCCATGATGCTTATATCCTCAGGCACTCCCAGGGCTCTTCAGTACTCCAGCCCGGCTGGATTGATGGCTGCTGGGTGACAAGGGCTGTCCATTGAAAATGTGGCTTATGACGCCTCTCCACCTTCCAAGACAAGAGGCAGAGCAGCCTTACAATAGGAGTCATGCCTCCACAAGGGCGGTGGTAGAGAGGACCATCGGTCTTCTGAAGATGTGCTTCCGATGCCTGGACTGTTCAGCGGGAACACTACAATACCCCCCAGAGCGGGTGTCACTGATAGTGGTTCCATGCTGTGCTCTCCACAATCTGGCACTGTCAATGGGGGACACACAGGAGCAAGAGGATCTTGAGGCAGCTCCACAGGCCACAGATGATGAATCCAGTAGTGAATCAGAACATATATTTGAGTTGAAGAAGATTCAAGAGTCATACGGACTCGAAACGTTAACTCTGTCTTTCTCTCTATAGATGCTGTTAGACCTGCTGAGATTTTCCAGCATTTTCTGTTTTGTTTCAGTTTTCTAGCATCCGCAGTTTTTTGCTTCTATCACGTGTTTGAGTTATCTTATTTAACTCCCATTAAGTTTTTTGGCCATATTCTGCTCAGTCACACGTTAGACAGAGGAAACTATAGGGTTAGTGGTGTGGGATTGTTCAGCCTGACTTCAGATGAGACTCTTAGGAAGCCAATGTTGTGATACCATGTAATGTAAACCGAAAATGCTGAAAATACTCAGCAGGTCAACGACAACTTATATGGAGAGAGAGCTCTGATGTAAGGTCGCAGATCTGAAACACAAACTTTGTTTCTCTGTCCATAGATTGAAGTAGAAGGACTCAGTAAGAATTAATGTTTTAGATACAACAGAACCAACCCTGAATTAAGAGTAAAGATACAACAACCACTATGACTTTATCATGGCATGGCGTCAATGGACTGAATGGCCTCCTTCTGTAATGACTCAATGGGTTGGATGCCATCAACTGCACACATTTGGCCATCAAGCTGCTAGCAGGTTAGTTGGGTGCCTTTGTCAACAGGAAGGGCTTCCACTCCATGATCTTGCAGATAACGTGACCACAGGATGCAGATTCTGCAAGTCTGTGCATGGTACCCTGGCAGCTCCCATGATGCTTATATCCTCAGGCACTCCCAGGGCTCTTCAGTGCTCCAGCCCGGCTGGATTGATGGCTGCTGGGTGACAAGGGCTGTCCATTGAAAAAGGGTCATGAGGACTCGAAACGTCAACTCTTTTCTTCTCCGCTGATGCTGCCAGACCTGCTGAGTTTTTCCAGGTAATTCTGTTTTTGTTTTTGTTCTGTCCATTGAAAATGTGGCTTATGACACCGCTCCACCTTCCAAGAATAGAGGCAGAGCAGCCTCCTTCTGTAATGACTCAATGGGTTGGATTTCCGATTGCCAGTGTAGATGAACATGGGTGTGGGTGCACATTGAAAATCAGTGGATCCCGATACCTTCAGAATGTGACATGGTCTTCAAAGGGAAGGGAAGCTGGATATCCACATGCCTCCAATTAAATGGTTGTTGAGCTCGTTGCTGAGCTCATCAAAAGGCTTCAGAGGAACAATTTTACATTTTCAATTAGGAAGCACAGGGAACGTGCAGTGTCTGGGAGCTGTCAGGGTGCAGCTGTCATGAACACAGTGGGGAATCAATAAGGCTAATGGATGGATGGTCATCATACTCAAGAAGCTGAGAATAATGCTCAGCTGCTCAGCCAGTAGCCCAGAGTTGCCGATGCTGGTACTGAGAGGCTTGCACTTATGAGCAGTGAGAGGTAGGACTCAAGGGAGGGATGTGAGGCTGTTGGCATCACGTAGATAGCAGAGGTTGGCAGAAGAAGTCCTGGTGAATGGGTGCCAGCTGAGGGATTTTATATGAACAGGCTAGTCTAAGATTGCAGAGAGTGGCAAGGAGGAGCTTCAGCAGAGGCACCCTCTCAGAAGGAGGCCAGGGAGCACAGAGAGGGACTGTAAGAAGGAGGAGATGCTATATCTATAAATGACAGAGTGCTACTGCCATATGAGGCAGATTGTTGGTCTCGGAAATTTGCGCTTTGATCGACAAAGACCTGATACTTCGCCATCTCCAAAGCAGTCCCTACCTACAGCCCGTCAAGGTCACCATGGCCCTGAATTTCATGCATCCGGGTCATTCCAGGGATCCAGGGATCTGAATAATCCTATTGCCATCCAAAAACATTGAGAATGGGATCTCCGTCACCAACATGAGCCCACAACACAGACCATGGGACTTCTGGAAACTCAGATCCCCTACACGCACGCTCGCCCCAATCTCCACGTCTCTTTTGACATCAAGTATGATCGAGAACATAAACAACTATTATTAGAGGAAACATAAATGAACAAACAAGTTGAGAAAATATCACCCAGGTGACCCATAAAGTGCACCTATGATCACTCCCATGGGGTGCTCCTCCTGTGGCTAAGGATGAGGTGGAGGCAGCCTGCTCCATTGTCGCTGCATTATGCCGAGATACCTGTAGATTCTGACCTCGTCTTGGAGCTATCCATAGGGGTTCCTCCACAGGCTGCTGAGCCTGTGTCATTGCAGTGCCAGCCTAAGTCACAGGGCCTTGTTTGGATCCTGAGGCAGAGAAGCTGAGGAGTTAAGGGATGATACCAGTGCTCCCTGAGGGTTAGGCCCCCTTATCAGCCTCTTGAGGGTTTCAGTCCTTTCATGACACAATGACCTGGTGCTGGACGAGGCCACTGGTTGGGATGCAGCTGGCATCCACTCCAAGCAGCTCTGCACCATTGGCTACACTCTTTCTGTGCATGTCAGCGCACAGCTCCTGCAACCACTCAGAGTGGTGCAAGAGATTGGCCACACTCTCAATGGAGGAGCTCATTCACTCAAAACCCTGAGTCATGATGGAAGACATGGACTCCCCCATTGTCGGCCCCTGGCTCCACAGTGCCTGCGTGATCTCTGACACTCGGGAAATCCTCTGCCTCCGATGCTGCAGGAAAAGCGTTCTTGCTTGTGACAGCGAGATCCAACATCTCCACCCAGTGGAGCATGGCTGTGTCTGCCCTCTGTCCACAGATAACCAGCAGATAACTCAGCCTGCCTCTTCTCCTTTTGCTCATTCTTCACGTGTGGTTCATGCAGTGCTCCCCATTCTAACCTTGACTGAAGCCCAACCGAGCTGAGTGTGTCTGAGCTGGTGAGAGGTGCAGAGGCATGATGGGATGGTGCTGTCTCTGTGGAGTGTCAGCCCATCCCCTCCCCCATACAACACACCCCCCCCAACCCCCACCCCTACCCAACCCCATGCTGAGGAAGCCAGCAATGACTGTGCTGAGACACTCAGCTCCCCCTCCACTAATCGGCCTGTGAGAAACACAAGAAGGTGTTGACAGGAACTTGGGCAGCTCAGTAGGTGCTTCAGCAGAACAAAACCCATCGATAATAGCGGTCAAAGAGTCACAGTGCACATTGGGCAGGAGTCTCCTCTGTGCCTTTCATCTGAAGATAGAGTTATCAAAAGGACCCTGCTCTTCAAGGCCTTCTGTCTCGCCATCACTGAAGACTTGCTATGATGGCAAGCCCACAAGTTCCAGCAATGCCTCCCCCATCGGGATCAGGATGTGTAGAGTCTGCCACACCACCGGCCAACATTTCCTGAGAGTTGTGCATTCTCGTTTCCTGCAGGATGAGGAGAGAATGCTTTTTGAGTAGCTTGGCCTCCCTCAGCTATTCAGGCACGACATCGACATGAGATGTTGCACTGCTCAGTGATGTACCCTTCTCAATTGTGCCCCGTATGTGAGAGTGGCTGACGCCTCAGTGATATAACTGTGCACTTACTCTGACAATGTTAGGGAGATCTATGGGCACTCAGTCTACTCAGATCATGTATACGCTGCTGTTTACAAAGTTAGAGGCTTGAGACCTGCTGTCGCTTGCCATTCACCTTTCCAGAGTTAATCAGGGTCATTGAATCTTTTCCAACACTGGATTCACATTCTCTTGGTCACTATTTTCTGCTGACTCCCGTTGCCAACTCCATCCAGGCCCTTTTGGTAAATGGGTGGATTTCTTCTGCCAGACACCAGGAACAATGGCCTGGATTTTCCTCCTCATGGTGAGTAGGGGGTGTTGGGAATATTCCTGGCTCGGCCCACCTGCCTTAGGAGAAAGTGCCGGCAAAGGCAGGATCTTCATTGCTGGGGACAGGTCCGGGCTGGAGTCAGGCCAGCTGATCCAGTAAGAAGTGTGGAAATAGCTACAGGGGCTGCCGAGTGTGGATGCGACCTGTTTAAAAGAAGGTTGTCTTAGTGCCTTGAGAATTTGTCCCAGTGACAAAAAAACACAAAGGATTCCAGGCCTCACCCATCACACCCCCTTCACCTTCCAAACATCCCATGCTCCATCCGCGCCATCTCATGCCCCCCCCCATCCATGCCTATATTTTTCCTCCATGCCCCCTATGTTAAGCTCTGCCCTTCCACCCACCTCCTCAGGCTCCTCATTCCCCCTATGCCAAGCTATGGCACTTCCATTCCCATTGACCTACTGTACACCTTCTAAAACCAATGAACCCCCATAGTGTATAGTGGTATGTGTAAATAAATAGTTTTGAAAAAAAAGTAATCCATTGATAACTTTCTCCTATGCTTGAAAAAGAAAGTTTGGACAACAAGCGAAGTGTCAATCATACAGGCCCTTTGAAATTGCAAAAACCACAAACTCTTGATACCACTTAATCTGTGTAAGCAAACGTTGTGAAATTGATCAAAGAGATCAGCGAGCCTGAGCTGTGAATCAGACAATGTTTCCCCTGGGGCATGGGTGTTCTCATATTATAATAACTGTCTGGGCTCTCAGCCAAGCCTCATTACACATGGAACACAGAAATGATGTGGAAGTCAGGTTCTCAACCATGACTCTATCTCATGTTTACATCAGTTTCTTTAATTATTACCTTAAATTAATATCATGGTATACAATGCTTTAGTTGCGAGGAGAGAGTAAGTAGTTCAGGCTCTATTAGAAGGAGACCTGATAGCTCCAAATTGTGAAGTGTTTTATTAAGGAGAACATAGAATAACTATTACCAATAGTCTTGGAGAAAGTTATTAGCAGACATAATTTTAAGATCACCACCAAAAGAATGAAGGGAGAGGCTAGAGAAACTTGTTTTTACCCAAAGGGTTGTTGGTTGTTCGACAGAAGGTTCTGTCAGAAACATTGGCAGAAGCAGAATGTATAATAATTTTTAACAAAGGAAATGGATAAATATTTGAAAAAGGAAAAAAATGAGAGTATTGGGAATGGTGGGGGGAGTGGAACTAAGTGAGTGGCTTTTTTAAAGACCTGGCACCTTTGGTACAGGCTGCATGGTTTCCTTCTCTCTGTGAAATTCGATTGTTCTAATCCATCCAAGGTTCCCAGCCCATTTCACCTCATTCTTGACACTCCTCATGACCACCAGGGGAACCATGGAAGTAGGTCCAGAGTCACAGCTTGAATGGAATCTCATGTGGTGAATGGGGGAATAGGACCTAGTGGAGGATATATCTATTTCTCTGTGGTTACTTGGGCTTTGGTCTTAGTTGAAGCCTTTGTCAATGTGATGATCTAACATTTAGGGCCCTGTGGTGCCTTTAATGTTACTCCTGCCTCTTCAGTGATTTGGCCCCACTGCAAAGCCTTGATTTTCCCGAAGGCCCATTGTGAGATCCTGTTTCCTGCGATCTTCATGAGTACCGATTGATCCTGACAAAGTGAGGGTCATAACAAGGTTGGGACTGTGGGACAGAAGTCTCACCCAATGTGGGGGCCTAATAGGGAAAATAGGGGAAAATGGTACCATGGTGGTAATGCCACTAGGATAGTAATCCAGAGGCCCAGCTAATGCTTGGAGGACATGGGTTTAAGTCCTACCACGGCAGCTGGTGAAAATTGAATTCAGTTAATAAGTATGGAATATAAAGCTAGTCTCAGTAATGGTGACCATGACAACTATCATTGATTATTGTAAAAGCCCATCTGGCTCAAGGAAATCTGTCGTTCTTATCTGGCCTGACCTACATGTGACTCCAAACCCACAGCAATGTGGTTGACTCTTAGCTGCCCTCAGGTTAAGGGCAATCATTAATGGGTAACAAATGCTGACCTTGCCAATGACACCCACATCTCATTAAAGAATTAAGGGGAAAAGAATCCAGCCCTGACTGTCAGACATCTATTTGACTCTACAGGATATGGCATCTTAGCTGGTTCCTGTTTTCAGTTGACTTTCAGATACATACACTTTCCAGCAGGTGTCATTACACAACAGTCAGAACAACATTCGCTTATGTCTTATCATCCTCAATTAAAACAATTTGATTTATGTCCTCTTTTCACCAACTCACCAATCAGTGGAACTATTTTTCTCCATCTACTTCATCAACACTTCTCATAATTTGAAGACATCCATCAGATCTCATCCTAATCTTCTCTCTTTTAGTGAAAAAATTCCCATGCTTCTCCATCCTTCCTGAGGCAGGATGGCCAAAACTGACACAATGCTCTAACTGGAGCATAACCATTGATTTATATACTTCATTAGTAGCATTAATCCATTGCAGTATTGAGGGAGAGGTGCACTGTCTGTGAGGAACCACAGCTATAAACCCCTGACTATAATGTCAATGGTACATCATGCTATAGTACTGCTGTGTAGAATTCAGAATTACTAGACCACATGACCTATCATCCCAGCAGTGGGTTAGTATCCATATGTTGTAGAAAATTATTTTTTTATATTCGTGGAATGTAGGCATCACTGGCAAGACAGGCATTTATTACCCACCTTTAGTTGTCTTATCTCTAGTTGTCCAGCCAGACGACAAGTTAAACAGAATTCCCATTTAAAAGATCCCATGGAGTTATTTGGAGAAGGGCAGGAGAGTTCTCCTCAGCATCCTGAACACTATTTACCTCTCAACCATCATCACTAACAGATTATCTGGTCATTATTACATTGCTATATGTGAGACTTTAACGTGTGCAAATTGGCAGTTGTGTTTCCTGCATTATAATGGTGACTACACTTTTACTGCTTTTCATTAATTGTAAAGTATTTTAGGATATGCTGGGATTATGAAAGGTTCTATATAAATGCAAGGCTTTGTGTTTTCTTTTATTACACTAGTCAGTATACCGACTAGCCTAGATGCTCCAGTTTTAGTGTCATCTCTAAATGTTGATGTAGAGTCCTCTTTGCCAAAGGGCTGATGAAAGCTGTTGAATCAAAACCTAGCACAAATTTTTGACAATAAAGGGAAGTAGAGAGGATTAGGATAATATCCCTGAAGAATTATAGCTACCTAAGAATGGGATTGATGGTAGGAGAAAGATAGACAGAAGTGGTCCAGGTGCAGTTATGTTTTACTGCTAGTAACTCAGCCCCTGTACTGTAATAATCCAAAGGATGTAAATTTAAATCACCCCAGGACAGTTTGGGAATTTGGATTCAATTTAAATCTGGAAAATCTGGAAGTAAGAAAGCTATTATCAGTAAAATAATGTGGTTCCCCATAGAATGAGCTGCTGATTTCAAAATAACAACTTGCAATTGTATAACACCTTAGCGTAGAAAACCACCCCAAGGCAATTTGCAAAGGTGTAATCAGAAAAAAAAATGTTAGGCCAAAGATGGAGATATTAGGACAACTGATAAAAGCTTCATTTGAAGACTTGCAAAGATAGCGATGGAGTATTCATAACATCCTTTAGGGAAGAAAACCTGCCCTCCTTATGTGATCTGGTCTATATGCAATTCCAGTCCCATACTAACATGGTTAACTCTTACTAGCCCACTGAATTTGTCTAGCAAGCAACTGAGTCAGGACAACTAGAGATGGGTAATAAATGCCTGCCCTGTCAGTGATGCCTACATTCCATGAATGTATTAAAAAAACTTTCTGCTACGTATGGATATTAACTCACTGCTGGGATGATAGATCATGTGCTCTAGTAATACTGATTTCTATGCAGCAGGACCAAAGCATGATGTACCATTGACCGAATATATATAGGTTTATAGCTGTGGTTCCTCACAGAGTGAGCTAGTGATTTCAAAATAATAACAACTTGCAATTGTGTAGTGCCTGTTTACATAGAAAACAGTTTCATGGCACTCTGCAAAGATGTCATCAGAAAAAGATGGGTGCTAGGCCAAAGGAGGAGAAATTAGGGCCGCCGGCCAAAAGCTTGATTTGAAGACTCTCAAAGATCGCCATGAATTAACACAAATATCACTCACTAAAACAATGCCTGAGTTATAGCAGACAGCCGCTGAACATAAACCAACCCTTTGTGCGAGTAACAGTTGCAAATGTTGAAGGCTAGTGTTAGAGTCATGTGGTAGCATGCAGAACTTCCAGTGTCACTGCTAGCTCAGGTATTATGATGAATGTGTGGAGGCAACAGTCAAAGAAAAGGGCACATGTTTCAGAAGTCTGCTCCTTCCACAGACCTTGTACAACATGCCCTAATCTGAGTTTGCCATACTCTTGAAACTCTAACCAACTAGAGGTGAAAACTTCAGGAAGATAGAACTCTTTGCATGAAGGTGAAATAAAGCTGTGGGCTAGTGGTATTCATAGTGACCATTTGAAACCTATCTTTGTTACACACAGGTTCCATGCTTCCATCCACAAACCTGTCTCCCTGAAACTGTCCCAATCCCATTTACCTCTCTCACCCAGCTATTGGCACTCTGACATAACGACATACTCTGTGATCAATGTTTCCTCAAAGGTGAGTGCGTGCATGGTGGGGCTGAAATCTAATGTACTGCACATTGAAATAAACAGGCCTCTATCAACCCTGTTAGTTTGTTGGGAAAAAGTTCCAGCATGATATTAGTCATATGATTTTAAAATGTAAACTGGCCATGGATAAAAAAAAATCTAATGCTCGGAGGAGTTTGTAGCCTGCCCAGCACAAAGAAAATTTAGAGGGAAAATTGCCCATAATACGATAAGCCATTATGGCTTCCTGGTCATGGAACTATATAAAAGGCCCTCTCTGACTAAATTGTTATGTATTACACAAATGTTACATGGCTCGTGAAGAAAGTGTTGCATTGACAACCCACTGCATTTTAAAAAGCATTTAAATTTTGTTCCCCCAGAATGTACAGTTTTTACTTTTTAAAAATTAAATCCAGATGAAACTCTTTGGGGGATAAAAACCTGGGCAGGTTTATTTAATCAGTCTATTGTACTGGTTATACCATTTAAAATGTTTTTCATTCAGGTTTGGGGTTTTTTTTACCATGGAAGATACGAGACAAACTCGGGATATTCATCTTCAATTTCAAATTCCAGGATTGTATTCATTTTTCCAGTATCTTTTGACCAACAGTAAACATAACTAATAACACGGAAGCATATGGTCCCTGCTGCCTTGCTCAAATGACTTTCCCAATCGCTGAACCATCATTCTTCCTTTAAAAGTATTCCCAGTTTTACTGCCATAAACCTACACACTGATGAGTCTGGTTTCAGATTCAGCCACAGGACACATAAATCACCAGTTGTGTGATGCGTGCTGAAAGGTTCCTCACAACCTTTACCAAGAAATGAATTTCCCATTGCATAATAACTGAGTTGTAGAAATTGCTGCTGTAGAACAGATCAAGAATGGTTGCTGTGAGGTTTGCATTCATACAGCCAGAGCAGCAAAAGCAGTGGAACAAACCTGCCAACTCAAGCAAAAGATCGCCAACCCTTCAGGAATATACAGAATATTCAGAACATTGAGCTTCAGTGGAATAGCAGGTCAGGAATGCAAACTCAGGAAGTAAACCTTCAGAAAAATGTTATCAATGGACCTTATAAGCATTCTGAGCCATTGTGAAAACAATTCTTCCAAAAGGTCAATTATAAAATTCTTAGGATTTGTTTTAAATAAAACACTTTGCCAAATACTTTTTTGGCATGTATCCTGGGTTAGCATGGGGGTGTACCAAAAGGCTTGGGTCAGGGGGTGCTCTGAGGCCATTCCTGGATTCACTCAAACAGATTACATTAATATGCTGTGACTACAACATTCATCACTCGTATGCATTCCAATATGATCCTGTCTTACATTATTGCTGCAATATAACAATGTCACAATCACTTAAAAAAAAACAGATTTCTGTTTTCAAGCCCAGACATAAAAATACCATCTTGGCAAAAGCTGGGCTTAGCCACATTCAGCTATCAGTAAAATGGTTACATCCCACTGGACTCATATGGCAACATTTCTTGTTGGGAATGTGTTAGGCCACTCAATGGTCAGTTGAACGAAAAATGACTTGCATTTATAAAAAGGTTTTTAAAATGTAGTTGCTATAATAATGTAGGAAATGATGGCAGGGCTTCAGTTTGAGACTCTATCAGAAAGATGATGCCCCCATTGGTGATTCCATCAGGCAGTGTTCCTTCAATACTGCACCGAAGTCTCAGCCTTAAGTATGTGCTCAAGTCTCCGTATTGGGGCTATAACACACAGCCTTCTGACTCAGAGGTGAAAGTGCTACCCACTGAGCCACGACTGACACCTAGGCTGGGATTGTCGGGCTCCGTCGTAATGGGCTTTGCCGTGGGAGATTCGATGGTGCAGCCAAAAGTCCGTGGACTTTCAGCAAGACCGGAGGATCCTGGCGGCTGACTGGGCCTTAAAATCGCACCCCTAGTGATTGAAGAAAAAGGAAATTAATTCTTCCCTATGCAATCACAAACAACTGATTGATATTACAGTTGAGAGGACAGGGGTAACGGGCAGTGAGTGGCATACATGTGGAGCATATATGCAGACCATGAGGCTAACCCGCCGGAGACATTGGATTTGGCACTGGGTAGGTGGTGGGTGTAAACCTGGCAAAAATGCCAGCACGTCAGCCAACCTACTGACCTTCACATTTAACTTGGATGCAATCGGCTGCCTGCCTGCAAATGGTGGGTTACCTATTAACGTATGGCAATTGCTCAATTGGAACAATATTTATGCGTATGTGAGTTTCCAAGATTCCTAAAACTCAGCTCCAAAAGCAAGGTGGGAACACAATGGCAACTGAGAGAGCTGATTCAAACTCATGAAAATATTAAAATAAGTAAACAGTACTCAGAGCTGCCCTTCACCTACTCGTGGGAAAGGATTTGTTCGTCGGACTTCTGCTGAGAGTTTGCTTTCTACCCTCAGTAGTTTTTTGAATCACATCAGGGTAAGTGGCACCTTGGCTGCCTTGGACTGACCTCAACCAATGAAGGCAAAAACCATATTGTCATCAGATGTGTGACTGCACAAGCCAGATGCTTGTTGAAGATTTGGTTTGGTTACCAAGACGGAGGTGCCCTTCAGTATGCACCAGCCAGCATGTCCTGAATGGCCATGGTATACTACACGCTGCACAAAGTGGCACAGATTTGGACCTACAGGAGGAACAAGGCACAGAGTATGGATTGTCTGTTGACAATTCTGAGGAGCAGAGGCAGGAGGGGGAGGAAGGCAAAGAGGAGGAAGGTGGAGAGAGCAATGCAACACCAGCAGCTCCCATTGCTGCCTGGGACTGCCAGCTGGACGTTGAGGGAGTGGGTTCCTTCCAGTTGCAGTATACCTCAGAATTGACTTGCAGTGCCTACAAAATAATGTATGTACAATCAATGGCATTCTGCATTATGAGGAAGCCTGCAATCGTGGTGAACCTGTGTGTTGGCTCAACACAAAAACAGAATTACCTGGAAAAACTCAGCAGGTCTGGCAGCATCGGCAGAGAAGAAAAGAGTTGACGTTTCGAGTCCTCATGACCCTTCGACAGAACTTGGGTGCTGTGTGTTGGCTCACCTGTTTCTGTCCGACAAGAGAGAATGAAATGTATTCCCCTCTCTTTGCACACAAATACAAAGCCTTAGTGATATCCCTTATGCAACAGTGAACTAGGAGATGTTGCAAACATCACCTGCCCCGGCCTGGAAAGAACCAGATACATAAAGGTTCATGGCCCCCTTCACAGCTACTGGCAACACTGTTTGCTCCCTGGGGTTGCTGTTCAGATGGTTGATTCAGTGAGCACCTAATTGGCAAAGCATCTGAAACGCTGTTCCTTGCTGAGGTTGAGGTGGGAGAATTAATCCCTGAAGACCCTGGGCAGATATGGCCTCCTGCTGGCAGAAACTTCTCTACCTCCTCCACCCCTCTCTTCAAGCAGTGTGTCTTCTTCTGTGTTGCTTCAGGTCAATCTCCCTGTCATGCGGTAGGTCAGCAGGCATATAAATGACTGCACCCATGTCAGGGAACAAGTGATCTGAGGGGAATCCTTGAAGTTGGAACCAATGCCACATCATTCCCTGTCGACTTCAGCAACTTTAACCAGCAGTATAAACCACCAAACAATTCTACAAACTCAGCAAGAGCCAGTAAAAAACAATCAGCAACTACCCTGAAGGTAGTTGGCGAACACTTTAAATAGCGGTGGTGAGGGCTGTCCATCCTGAAGGCATGTTGAGCTGTGCAAGGTTAAGGGAGAGCATTAGCTGGAGCATTAATCTCCAAAATGGTAGCACTGGTGACAAATCAGAATGACATCATGATCTGCCTACCCTGCATACTTCTAACAATCTCTCCGTGGCTACATTAGTGGCCTTACCAAAATGACACCCAGCACCAGGAGTGTGCACATGTGCCTAAAACACCATGGTGGGCCTGAAATGGCACTGCAGTGCCCAAACTACAGGAGCTGCTCAACCAAATTTAGTGACCAATGGATCCAGAATCAAATTCAATGAATGTGTTGTCTTCTCACCTTTTGACATTCTGTACCAAATTAAATCTTAATAATGTTAGACATTAGAGTTATCATAAAACCAATTTTGGTTGCACTTTAGCCACGGTGAACAGATGAATCTGCTAACATTGCCAGTTACGTATCCAAAAGCAAAAACTTGACGTGGGAAAAAATGTAGCAACAGGAATAGATCAGCAGTAAGCATGGAATGTACACAATTCAACAACAACTTGCATTTATATATCACTTTTAACATAGTAAAATGACCCAAAACACTTCACAGGAGGGTAGTCAGACAAAAATTGGCACAGCACCAAAGAATGAGATATTAGAACTGAGGAGGAAAAGTGTGGTGAAAGAGATAAAAATAAGGTGTATCTTAAAGGAGGAGAGGGAACTTCAAGACTCCACAGCTGAAGGCATGACCACCAATGTGTAAAGGAAGTGAGGTTGCATGATAGACAGAGTCAAAGGAATGCAGTCTTTTCAGAGGTTGTATGGCAGCAGGAGGTTACAGAAACAAGGAAGGGCAGACGAGGCTATGGAGGAATTGAACACAAGGGTGAGAATTTTAAAATGGCAGAACTGGCTGAGAGCCAAAGGAAGTTGCAGGGCAGAAAGGTGATGGCTGAATGGGGACTTGGCGTGAGTTAAGATATGAACTGCAGAATTTAGGGTGAGCTGAAGTTTATAGCGAGTAGAAGATGGGAAGCCAACCAGGAAAGCATTGGAATAAAAACAGAATTACCTGGAAAAACTCAGCAGGTCTGGCAGCATCGGCGGAGAAGAAAAGAGTTGACGTTTCGAGTCCTCACGACCCTTCCACAGAACGTATTGGAATAGTCGGGTCTGGGAGTGTCAAAAGGCTCAAGGGGCCATATGGCCAACTCTGCTGCTATTTCTTATGTTCTTCTGCTCTTATGTTAAAAGTATGGATGCGAGTTTCAGCAGTAAATAGTAAATAACCGACTGAGGATATTATTTATAGTTTAGCTCCACGATTGATGGATGAGGATCACAACTGTATCAGAACAGAGTGCTCATAAAAGCTTTTGAGAAAACCACCAAAATATCTGAAGCACAATGAGGTTTATTACAAATGGCAAGTGTTTGAGAATACTGCAACAGATGTGACAGCTCAAAATGGAAGCTCCACAAAGTTCCAGAGCAAAGTTTTTATCCACAACTAAATCTGTCATCACAGTACAAATATGTCACTTCATAAGGGCATGCAAGTGCACACAGTGACAGTTGGTCACTTTTGATCACTGACTGGACCATTGCTGCTGAGTGAGAAATGACAGCAATGGAATTTGTACAAGATAATATATCTGAGTCAGTCCATTATAGGGATCTTTTCTTCAATGTATAAAATTTATAAGTTACACACACAAGTGAATTGCGACAGTCATTTGTGAACAAAAGAGTCACCACATTTCTCTTATTACAAAAAACAGAATATGCTGCAAACAGTCAGCAGGTCAGGCAGAAGCTATGGAGAGAGGTAGATAGAGTTAATGTTTTGGGTCCATAATCTTACCATTACTTCTTGGTGACAAAGCAGTGTTGGTATTGACTTGGGATCTCCGAGACTCGAAATATGTGAAGGTGAAGTATTTTATGTTAGAAAGTCCTTGTGATGATGATGTGATATATATGCCGAGGGAGAGATTGTCCGGTATGGGTTATATCTTCTACTTTTGATTCCAGGAGTAATAATTATCCCTTTTTTGGTTTATTATTGCTATCTTCCCATGTGAAACCCTGAGTTGGAAAAGAAGCCAATTGCTTGGAACCTTCAATGTTTGATTTGGCTCATGTATAACATGCAAGATATTCATACATAAATCTAAAAAAGTTACATCTGTGTGTCTTGATCTTGTTAAAGTGAATTTTTACTTGCTCAGTGTCAATCTAGAAAACAACGTCAAAAAGGCAGCATAGGTGGCAGCTCTTGGATGAAGACCATACTATCCCAACAGCCCATCTTGTTCAGTTTTTCAGCTTCAAGACCCACCTGAAGATGAGGAACTCCCTTTCCCGAGGTATGTGGATATGAGTTTAGTTGTCTCTTTCACTTTTATGCCTATGGTGAGCATCACAGGATCCAGAGAGGAAAGTCAGACATTCAGGCAGGATGTGGCATGAATAAATAGCAATATTAAGAGGCTACCATAACCTTTTGGGCCCTCCTCACAATTAAGGAACCCAAAAGCCAGTCACTGGTACCTTCCAGATGCAATGAGTAAAACAATACATGGAAATTCCCCTCCACACATTTTAACAGCACTAAGTTACTTACTTCAGGGGTCAGATCTACAGCAGGGTCCGTAGGCAAAAGTAAAGCATTATTGGGGATGGCATCTCACCAGGGAAGTTTTCAGAGATACTCAGCGTAGACCCAGCTGCTCTGAATTCTCTCTAGACAAGACAAATGAATTAACCTTTCAGTGAATCACTCTGAGTAGAGGTGTTAGATCACGATTGTGATGCATATGCATTATCTGGTTCATTGAGTGGCACAATCTGATTGCCCTTGAAGGAGTTTGTGTCTTAGATCTGCAGCAGTGAGAATAATATGACTAAGTGCGACAAGTGAAACTTTGCACTTCAAATGGTGTCATTGTTAACTTTGTAATGTATTCAGAGTGGTTAAGGGGCAGGTTGAGTTGGTTTTATTTATGCACATCTGTCTTTTGACTCAGGAGGTTTCATTTCCTCCTGCTTTGTCAGGAATACAGCCAAGGATAGAATTGTGCCTGGAATTTCTCTGGGCCATGAGGACAACTCAGGTCAGCTGCCTCCTCAGATGTAGCACACCTGAGTCTGGTGAGTGTTTGTGGACACCCAAAGAGGGATAGCTTTCTTATTTTTAAAAATAGTGACTGGCAATGTTTTCCATATATTTTCCTGTGCTTCCTGGATCAGATAATGGAAGAAATGTGAATTAAGTGTATAATTTTTACAAATACTTCAGAATATACAGAAAAGCTTTCCATATGAATCTTCCTCTAATAATCAAAGCACCACCTGAAATATTGGAGTAAATGAAAATGAATTATCGTCTCCTTGTTGAACCCTTACATCGTCAAAAATAAGTACATACAACATAGAAACATGCACATTAGGAGCAGGAGTAGGCCACTGGGCCCTCGAGCCTCCTCTGCCATTCAATTAGATCATGGCCTCAACTCCACATTCTCGCCTACCCTCGAAAGCCATTCGCCCCCCATGGTTGTCAAGAACCTAATACAAACATACGAATGTTACCCATTCTCTCCTCTGACTTGACATGCTACAGAATGTCAAGGGTTTAACAAGCCGAGGTCAGTCATGGTTGAGTGGAAGGGTTAAACTCAGCGGAGGATCCTGCTTTTGCACCAAGTAATGTGTTCCAGTTTAAAAATGGTTCCATTGTATTCAGTTGCTTCCCAATGGGCAGAGAACCTCTGCCAAGATGCACAATTGACTGAAGCTATTTTCATGAACCAGGCAGTGGTGCCTTGGACTTTTAGTCAGTCACTCAGTCAATTATCTGGAATCCTAAAAATAAAGCAGTTATACAATTAAGATAAATAGCTTTGTTTTCTGTGGCGCCACAGTTGGCTAGCTCTACTTTCTAATGTAACACTGCATCCTAACTTTAGCTTCATCACCTGATGGGGGTGTTAACTTTTTAGCCTTAAGCACCCCCATCCATGTTGGAGTTAACTCACAGACACAATACACTATTAATTTATTAAACACAATTCCAAAGCCTCTATTTCTCTTCCTCCATTTTGTTCATTCTAAAACTTTATACAAAAAAAGCATTCGCTTAGCAAGAGATAGGATAGCAACCTATGCAGTTCTGACATAAATAATTAGAAGCAAAAAAAGTGCATGTGCATAAAGTGAGGAATTGTGTAGCAGTTTAAGATAAAACCTTTCATATCTTTTATAGACTCAAACAGCACAGGAGGCCATTCATCCCATTGTGACTATTCCAACTCATTGAAAGAGCTATCAAAACAGTGCAACTACTCTCTACATAACCGTACAAATTATTTCAAGTATGTCCAATCTCCTTTTGAAAGTTACTTTTGAAGCTACTTTCGCCACTCTCCCAGGCAGTGCGTGTAGGATCATATCAAATTACATCTTAACCTCCTCTGCTCTAAAGAGAACACCCCCAGCTTCTCTACTCTCTTCTGATAACTGAATTTCCTCATCACTGTACTGAGATTCTAGTAGATCTCATCTGCACCCCCTCCATAGCCTTGGCATCCTTTCTACAGTGTAGTGCTGATAAATTGGAAAAAAAATAGTTCAGTTGAGACCTTTTTTTTAATTCTTGCACCTAGTTCTAATTTTAAGATGATGCCCCTTTGCTTTGGAGTCCCTGACAAGAGGAAATGATTTCTCTATATCTACCCTCTTCATTAACACAATTTCAACTAATTGCCAGCTGTACAATTAAATATTCATGGATAGCAGAGTTTCATCCTCTGTTACAAGTTTACAGCACAATCACAATGCTCTCTTGATGTCTTAAACAATGAGAATAACCAACATTGATGGCAGGTCTGGAATACACCCATCCACCTGTGGCCTGCAACACACTCAAGTGAGAAGAAGCGACTCAGATTAGAACACTTTAGGAGAACAGCTTTCTTCGAAGGAACCTTGTTCTCAAGCTCCAGAGACCTCCTGTACACAGTGACGTAGGGTCTCTGGCCAATCCTGCTGGTTTTCCAGCAAGTACTCAGGAGATTCTTTGCTGTGTCACCCCATCACTACTCCCCCTTTTCACAGAGGGTGAGCCTGGGAGCATTAAAGGTTGTCTGTCCATATATGGGTGGGCATTTATGAACCACACCTCAATATAGCCTCCTTTCTTGGTTTCCTGCCATTTACACTGTTCAAATGCTGGATATCTATTTGTCCCAGCTCTCCACAATCAGTGAAAGGGGCATGGGGAACATCCTACTTGAACCATGGCCTGTGTAAGTGCTTAGCAAACCTCTCCGTTTGCAGGTTCAAGAAACGGAACAGAATTTTTAACGGTATTTTGCATTCGCACAGAGACCACCTCTATCATGGTGCAGCAACAACCCTGTGAGGCCCACACTGCTACAATCTTTACCCTTTTTGGCAGGATTCTTACTTACCCAATCATCTCCAGCAGTGACTTCTCTTCACCGCTACCTCTGGAGTCTGCTCCTTGGCCCCCTCCTCTCCTGCATCCACAAGCATCCCCTTGGCGACATTGTCTGCAGATAGAGGGTCGGCTTTGCATGCATGTTAACAATACCCAGCTCGCCATCCTTCTTCCATCACTGCATTCGCCTATGTTGTCAGATTGCTTGTCTAATATTCAGACTTGGATTAACCATAATTCTTTCCACTTAAACATTGGGCAGACTGAAGTCACAAACTCTGTACAACTAACCTCATTCTCTCCTGACCGGCCTCAGGTTGAACCAGGCTGTTTGCAGCTTCAGTTTCCTATTCAATTCTGAACTGAGTTCCAACCCCATATTACCCTCAGTACACAGACCACCCAATCCCAGCTTCATAACTTTGCTCATTCCTTCCTCAGCCCATCTGCTGCTGAATCCCTCATCCATCCCTCCTGGCCCAACTATTCCAATTCTCCCCAGGCCACCCTCCAGAAACTCAACCCTAACTTTATTTGCTGTCTCCTGTCCCATGCCACATGACCCACCCATCCTCCTTGAGAACGTTCTGTTGTTTAAACTCTAGCCCTTTGCGAAACTCTTCTTCCCTTCCCCCCCAGCATTGGCAGCCATGCCTTTAGCTGTCCAGGAAGATGTTCTGGGATTACTTTGTTAAATCTCTTTGCATTTCTTTTCCTCCAAGACACGCCTTAATAAAAGCTTCAAAGTTTGCATCCTAACCCTGGTGGGAGTGATCTGTATCACAGTCAGTGCTGTGTTAGCTGCATATGTTGTGAATGCTGTGCAAAGAGTCACATCTGGTGATGATCAGATTCAGCTGATGTTAATGCCCTGATCTTGAATGTCTCCTTGATACCTTATGGCATGGCTTGTTCTGAAAGAAGGTGTAAGTTACACAAAGCTCCTGGTCGCAGCTAAACTCAAGTAGTCTCTGTCCATTCTCATTGATCTTTTCCAGGCCATGATGCAGGAGGTAGGAGGTCCATGCCTTATGGTCTGTGCCCACTCTTGTATTGAAACCTGCCAGTAGGTAAAGATGTCCTGACAAAGGTGTGCCAAATCCTCATCAGAGAGGTGATCTACACTGTGGATGCTGCACCAGCACTTCATACCTAAGAACACCTTCAGTGGCAAATGGACCAACTCCCTCAGGCCTTTAAAGAGCATCAGGGAGACAAGCATCATGGACCAGGTTGTTGTCATGCCACCATCTATCAGCATTGACAATGTGACACCGGAGGTTGTTGATAGCTTCATGTATCCTGGCCAAAGGACATGGCAGATGAAACTCAACGCAGAGAAGCATGACATGATTCATTTGATAGGAAGAACATGGAGAGGCAATATAAAATAAAGGGTACAATTCTAAAGGTTGTGCAGGAGCAGAAGGACCTGCAGAAGGGTTCATATTGTATAAGTCATTAAAGGTGGCAGGACAGGCTGAGATAGCAGTTAATAAAACATATTAAAATAAAATAAAAAATCTTAGGCTTTATTAAAAGGGACATAGAGTACGAGAGCAAGGAGGTTATCATAAACTTGTGTACATCACTGGCTTGACCTCAACTGGAGTACTGCATCACACTTTAGAAAAAATATGAAGGAATCAGAGAGAATGCAGAAAGGATTCATGAGAATCCAGGAATAAGCAACTTCGGTTACATAGATAAATTGGAGAAGCTGAGTTTTCTTTCCTTGGAGAAGATTTCATAGAGATATTCAAAATCGTGAAGGGTCTGGACAGAGTAGATAGATGGTGGAAGAATTGAGATTGAGAGGGCGCAGTTTTAAGGTAATTTGCAAAAGGAGCAATGTAGACATGAGGAGAAACTTCTTCACAAAATGAGTGGTTGAGATCTGGAATGCACTGCCTGAAAGTGAGGTGGAGGCAGGTTCAATTGAGGCATTCAAGAACTGAAAATGAGGAATGTACAGGGTTGTGGGGAGAAGGTAGAGGAATGACACTTAGGTGCACTGCTTATTCAGAGAACCAGCACAGACATGATGGGCCAAATGGCCTCATGCTGTACTATAACAATTCTGTGATTCAGCGTCACCAGCAATCTGTCACTTTGATGATGGAATCAACACACAAAAAGCTCCAAGCTTTTATGTCCAGGCTAAGTAAGAGAGTGTGGAACAACAACAACCTGACTGAAAACACCAAAGTGTGAGTCTACCAAGCCTATGTCCTCAGGGTGCTCCTTAACAATGGTGAGACCTGGACAATGTATGCTAGGCAGAAGAAAAAGCTGAACAGTTTCTACCTTTGCTGTATCCTAGGCATCTCTTGGCAGGACAAGGTTACCAACACAGAGGTCCTGAAGTGTACTAATGAACGTATACTTGTTGCTAAGCCAATGATGCCTATGCTGGCTTGGCCAGTTTATTGCCTGGATGATGGCCAGATACCCATAGAACCTATTGAACGGCGAACTGGACACTGGATCACAACCTGCTGGGCATCCATACTTCCACCACAAAGATACCCGCAAGCGACATATGAAGACGCCAGTCATTGACACTGACACCAGAGCCGCTGCTGATAGCTGTGACCTCTGGAGACTGACTGTTTGGCAGGGCATTGGGAGAGGCGAGATGTAATGGAAAGTTCAGCTGACCAAGAAGGGGACCCAGAGAAAACAGAATCCTTCATCTTCTCAGCCCACTGTCTTCCTCTGCAGCAATTGCAGCAGAGACTGTAACATGCCAAAGTGGGGCTCCTGAGCCACTCTAGACGATGCATAACATAGAGTTGACCACCAGAGAGCAGACCATCATCTTATGAGATGGAAAGCTGCCACAAGTCCCTCCTTAAAACTGAGCTCTTTGACTAAGCTTTTGCCCACCCTTCCTAATGTCTTCTCCTATGGCTTGTCTCCATTTTTGTCTGATTTTGCAGAACTGTGAAACATTTCGAGATTTTTTTTCACATGAAAGGTTCTATATAAATGCAAGTTGATCCTGTTGTTGGATTCCACAGCAGAGGCTGAAGGTACCTAACTCCAACTGATAGTAACAATGGCTGGAAATTTAGATGAACGGCTTATGGCACGTGAAGGTTCAAGCTTCCTGAAAAAGTACCCCAATCAATCGGAAGACACAGAAGGCAACCTTAAATTAAAATGAATCATTTTTACCTTCTACTACTTCACCAGGAAGTTGATTATGGGGCAGAATTACTCAGGATGTTGCTCTATCATTTGACAGGAATAAATAGTTTAAGAAGAAAATGATTTGCGATGTATTAAAAGTTTTCTTCCATCACCGTGTATATTGTGATGTAAGTGACAGTTTTAAGGTTAGTGTTTAGACATAGAATATTCCCAGCAATGCCATAAATGATTATTTTCAATATTTGCCAAGGCTGTGTGACTCCAAGGCTCTTTGATTTTATGCTCATTACCTTTTGCAGATCATTTAACTGCTCTGAAAGGCAGGCTGAGACTCCATTATTTTATGAGAGCACAGCTGGCTAACAGTAACAGTGTTGAAATGGTTGACTGCCGGGCCTTGAATCACTGAGGAATCTCCCAAACGTTAATGGAGTCTGAAGCACACTCATCAAAAAAGTCGCTGGAAGCTCTCCAAACATGTCCTTCTATAATCATCTTAATTCAGGGCATTCACAAGGACTGTGAAGAAATGGGACAGCCTCATTGAAATACATCCAACATTTATTATTTGCATTCATGCCCATCTTGCACAGTCTGCTTGTTAAGTAAATGGTTCTGTATAAACATTTCAACAGTTTTATAGATTGCACACATTGCCACTTTACAAATGGTTTGCCTTTTGTCACGATTCACATAATTCTCCAAATCTGAGTTCCAGATTAAATAAGGATAACCTATTACTTGTCCTTTTGTCCACTTGGTATAAGAAACGACCCATCATTGGTGAAACACTAGGGTTATTTGCAACTGTTATTCAAACATTTCGAGGCCCAGTTCTCCTGTGGGACCAGCTTATTTCTTAATTGTCAGAGAATTTGGAAGTGAACTACTTCTAATTTAGGAATTGCCATATTAGGAAAACCAGTGAAAGCTTGAACAGGAGGAACAGACCTGATTGTCCCTTTTAATCCCTCAGAATTTTTCACAATACCTGTGATTGCTAAAGACCTTTGCCTACAATTTAAAAGATGGATCTGATGCTTTCCAAAAAGCAGAACTACATAACTTCCAGGACTATATTGAAAAAGAGGCTTCAGCATATATAGCCCAATACAAGACAAGGAGGTTCAAGCTATACACTAATTTGTGGAACACAGTTTAAAAGCTAAATTGTTCAAAAGCATTGTGACCTGCCATATTCAAGATATTCTATCTACAAGTCAATCAATCTGAATTCCTTTTTCAGTTCAATTTAGGAAGAATATCCAGTTAATGCCAGAATTCAACTACCATTTCAAATCATCACCCATAACTCTCAGCACAATATTTATTTTTTATGATATAAAGCCCTTTCTAGGTTGAGAGGTCAGTGTAGTTAATCCTTAAGTCATTTATTTCATTAGCGATGTGAAATGTATGGGTCAAATGTTCCGATATGTGGCAAATAGCAAAGATCTGTTAGAATTACTAGTTTTAAGCTCATTTAAATCAGAACCTGGACATTTAATAAGTGGGAGTATTTCTAATGTGCCTCAGTTTACTTTGTGTGGCTAGATTTTCAGAATCATAGAATTTTACAGTACAGGAGGCCATTCAGCCCATCTTGCCTCTGCCAGTGCTATATACTAGTCCCGTGACCCTGCCTTTTCCACAAATCCTTTTTCTCTCTTTTTCAATTATTTATATATATTAATAAAATAACACAATTGAATCATTAGAATTCTAAGTTACTACCATTTATGAGTACCATCAGGATGTGCTATCATATCATACTATTATTCTCACAAATGTCACTGCCAAGGATTCTAAAAATTTAAGATACGTACTCCCAAATTCCTTTTCTCACCGCCCCCTCCCCCAATTCTTCTCTAAATACTACTTAGCTCCTCTCCTGATTCCTTGTTTCACTTTCTCCTCTCATCTTTCTCTACAAGTGGGAGAGGGAATACCCCATATAAACTAAGGGCCTCTGAAGATAGGATTTACATGTATACCAACATTATAAATGTAGAATCCAATCCAAGCTTCAGTTGGCGTTATTCCACTCATTTGTATTTTCTGTTCCCCACATTTAATAGTCCAAGGCCCTGGTTCATTCAGTGACAAATCATTTTAAAAATTGAAAGTGATCATACTATGCATTATTGGCAAGTCGAGCTTCATATTGTTTTGTCAATCTACATCATACTGTTTTGGAGTAAAGGTTAATGATATTGATTGACCATTGGTCAGCACAATGCACAAAAAGCTCTTTCCTTTTACTTGGGATACCAGATGCATTGAGTACATTTCAGTGATTTCCATCCTACAGTTCTACACAGCTGTTAGAAACAGGCAGGACATTGCCCGCGACAGTGTGGGTTGGGTGGCTATTTCAATTAGCCGAACATGACAAAGGGATCTGAGAACAACCACAACCTCAGGAAGTATCTACTTCAAGATCTGGTTTCCGTACATTCTTTGCTCGGGCCACTTTTTTTTACAATGTTTACTTGACACTTTAAAATGAAATGCCTGTGAACTTTAAAGGGAAACAATACTAAGGGAAGTACTTCCACGTAACATACTCAGCCATCCAATGTTAAAAAAAAAATCAATATCCCACATGCTAGAGGAAATCATAAATTGTTGCACTTGCTGGTGGTCTGCTGGAGACCCACCGCGATCAGAGCTGTTCCTAGTGGGGATGAGTTCATTCTTTAAAACTGCTCATAAATTTTCATTATTTTAGCCTAAGATTGACATTGACCATAACCGTGAATGAGAACAACATTGTGACATCAAATTTCAAATCAAACGCTATTTTCTTTCTAATTTACTTACCGAGATATTAGGGAATGCCTCTCAGCTTTTTTTAAAACAAAAACACATCAGAGGGGGGATGAGAGATAAGAAATAAGTCTACTAGACCACTGTTCTGCAAGATGAAATTCTTTGTGCTTATTCCTAATAAATATGTAAAATCATATACTTAGTCTGTGAATCCTGGAGAAATTTAAGCACTGATTTGCTCCAGAAATATACACACTGCTTATCTCAGGGTCTACCTGGAGACTTGGAGAACATTGGCCTAAATCTTCCATTCTCCGGATTGTCGGAGGATGGACATATGACTCATGTTGCGCCTTGGCACCCTGCGGAAGTCCTGACACGCTGACGTCTGTGGGAATTGCCAGGAAGTTTCAACTTCCAATGGGGAAAGTTCAAACGGAGTGGCATTCCAATGATAATTGCTGCTCCTTGGAAGATCTGGGCCAATATGACATGAAGGAGTGGAGAGAAAGAAGTAAATACAGATAATAATGAAATAAACTGCAGAAAAGAGAAAAAAAAAATATTTACATTTTATATCGTGTCTCTCTCAAACTTAGATGAGACATGCCCAATGTAATTTACAACCAATCAATTACTTTGAGTATAGTCACTGTTTTAATGTAAGAAATGCAGCAGCCAATTTGCACACAGCAATGTGATAATGACCAGACAACCTGTGTTATTGATTTTGGTCAAGGCATATAATGGCCAGGAGAGTGGGGGTAAACACCCAAGCTCTTCTTCAAATAGTACCACCAGAACTTTTATATTGACCCATGTGGGCAGATGGGACCTTGGTTTAAGGCCTTATCACTCTGGCAGTGCAACACTCCCTTAGTGTACAGAAGTGGAAGAAGCGAAGCAAAGAGGGCAAGAGGGTAGGATGGCACATTAAATAACAAGGTCCTAATCTTTGTGTTAGGCAATTCTTCTTATCCCTTCTGAAAGTGCCAACTTTTAGCTGGAAACCAGTGATATGAGTATCTGTCACCCTCATTCAATTAATGCCCTTGTGTTACAAGAACAAAAATTGCTGGAAAAATTCAGCAGGTCAGGCAATACCTGTGGAGCGAAACAAAGCTAAGGTTTCGAGTCGATGACATTTCATGTGTTCTGATGATGGGCTACTGAAATGTGGGGCTGCATTTAACGGGGTGGTGGTGGGGGGGTAGTGGAGAGCTTGTCCACCAATACCCCTCACCCCCACCTCCACCACCCTGGAAGTAAAGTTAGCTGGAAGCCATCTCGCTCCACGTAAGCTCGCCCCGCAGCTATAATACGCTGCCGGGGGCACGTGAAGTCTAGCCCTTTAACTCTGTTTCTCTTCACTGACGCTGCTCGACCTGCTGAGTATTTCCAGCAACTTTTGTTCTCATTTCAGATTTCCAGCATCTGCAGTATTTTGCTTTCGTATCTATTCTCTTGTGTCAGCCTTGACTGTTAGCCATCTATTCAATGGGAGACAAAAACAGCCAAACCTGTCCCCAGCTGGTATCAACATATATTTTTAGCAAAACTCACCAGAGTGGGAACCCTGACCAATTTTTCGGGATTGATGAGGCAACTGCTATCACCTTAACTGCTATCTCAGCCGTGACCAGTTAACGCAGACATGGACCAACTCTGGAACTTCACTTCATGTTTGGCTGGTTTGAGAGGTTCACTGGAAATTTTTGCCAAACTGTCATGTGCGACGTTTAAAAACAAGTTAAAAAGCTAATCTTAGATTTTAAAAGTTCAATATTTAGTTAGCTGGGAAAACATGAATTCTAGAAATTTTGAAATTGACCAAGTTGTTAAGTACTTAGTAAGACCAATTTTTAAAATTTCTGTTATTTTGAATTGTTTCCATATTGCTTTCAGTTATGTTGCAACACAGGGAAATACATAGAATAAACAGGCCAAGGTGCAGGAAAGTAAGTGTCCTGTATAGGAAAATGTTCATGACACTAAGATCAAGTGATACATATTCAGTGATGTTTATACACCAAAGGCATTTTACAAATGCATTCTATAGCTGAAACACAATAAAATAAAGTTGCATTAATAGTCTCTTGTACAATTATAGTCATGTTTCAAATCACTTCAATAGCAAACCAATAACTTATATTTATACAGCAAATACTAATATGTCCCAAGGCTTTTATTCTTTGGAGGAGTACCAACTTGTAATGTAATCTAACATGGCAGCCATTCTGTGGCGACAAGTTGGATGCTACAAACAAAACAGTAATGAGATGAATGATGATTTAATTTGGGAGGGAGGAGCACTAGGGGGATGTTTACAAGGGCAGAAGTAGTGTGTGAAAGACTGCCTGTTCTTCGAATAGAGCTATGGTATCTTTAACATGCACATTGCCTGTAAGGGTAGTGGAAGCAGAATCAAGAAGAACTTTCATTACAGAATCATGACGTACAAAAAAGAACTATTTGCATGGGCACTTTTCATGACCTCAGGACACCCCAAAGCACTTTACAGCTAACTAAGTACTTTTTTTGAAGTATGATCACTATGCTAATGTAGGAAAAGCCATAGACAATTTGCAGGATGACCTCACTCCATTACCCAAGAACTGAGGCCGAGGAGAGATACACCAGGAGTCATGCCTCCATAAGGGCGGTGGTGCAGAAGGTCATCGGGCTGCTGCAAATGAGCTTCAGATGTCTGGACCGGACAGGGGGAGCATTGCAGTATCCTCCAGAGCATGTCTCCCTCATGGTCATCACATGCTGCGCCCTGCACAACTTGACTGTGGCAAGGGGGCACCCACTGGAGACTGAAGAAAGCGAGGCAGCTCTACAGGGCAGGGAGGATGACTCAAGTGATGGCTCAGAGGAGGAGCCTGGGAGGGGCGCAGGGTGAGGACCTCGAGGCAAAGGACAGGAAGCCTCAAGGAGGCAGGGACACCAGGGACGTTTTGATCCAGCGAACATTCTGCTCGGCATCCAGGGCCATCGATGCCTCGTCAAACCAATGGCACTGCCTCCTTTGCTAACAATCAATAAATGAGAACCCAGGCCAGTACGCCAGCACCAAACAACACCATACTGTTACAAACCTGTGCTGCATCTGGCATCTATCCAAACCTTCCAGCCAGCTCAGCCCATTGAAGTCAAATAAATGTTTATGTTACTTCACATGAACAAACAAAGTGTCCATCCCTAACACAAACATCAAAACAATTAACACAAATAATCTCACCGCTGACACGTCCCTGCTGCGCTCAGAGTTCTTTCCACATACGTCTGTGAGTGCTGCATCTTGGTGTTCTCCCCTCGCTGACAGTGGTGTTGGAGGCAGTCTGCTGCTGACTCTGCTGTCCTGGTGATCTTGGTGGTTGTCCTCTGGCTGCGGGAGCCTGAGCAGGCTCTGCCTGGGAGGGTGCGTCCAGCCCCAGGGCTGGGCACTCCTCAGTCATCGTGGCATCATCAGCTTCTGGCAGAGGGGCGGAGGAACTGGTGCCCTCATCCAGAGCGCCCTGAGAGAAGCCCACAGAGACAACAGGCAACTCGTCTGCCAGCGTGAGGTGCGCTAGCACCTCCCTGCTCACCATTGGCGGACTGGGACCTAGCAGACTGGGCGCCTCATCCATCTCTCACAGTCACAGTGATCTCCTGAAGTCATTGCCTGTGTGAGGGCTTGCAGGTCTGAGTCCAACTCCAGGAACGCCTGAGTCGCTCCTGAAGCTGAGTCTCCATGAGAGTCAGCACTTTGTCCATGGAAGAGTCCGGGAGCAAGTTTTACATCCGCTTCCAGCTGTACCGATTTTGGGCATTCCCCGAGAGTAGAATTCAGGCCATAGGGTAGAATTTTTTGGTTGGTGTGCGGGCATGTGCCCAACCTGATCTGACATGAAATCGCACATCCCGACGTTATCCAGTGCTCACACCATATTTCAGTCAGTGAGTGGGCGTGAATGTCAGAAGCGCACCCGCCAACTATCAAAAAGACAACTAAAGTTGTTAACGTTCCAATTGTCCCTGATTTTTTTGCGGTTGGCAGATGGGCAAATCTGCTGGGCGGACTTTGCATTTTTGATGAAGCCTCTTCCAAGGGCGGGATGAGGTTTCCATTATTAAATGAAAAAAAAAATACCTGGACAGAATTTTCATCATGTATTTGTTCAGGTGGCTGGTTTTGATGCGAGGACATGTTTTTCCAGATTTTAAAATCTTTATTTAATTGTTTTGGAGTCTTCAGCTCCCTGAGGCAGCTCTCTGCATTCAGGGAGCTTTCATTCAGCGCTCGCCTGCGCCCACGCTTACCTCAGCGCCCACCCCCACCCTGGCAAGGCTGAGCATTTTGGCGCACCCTTCATGCTGGCTGGCTGGCGTTAATTGGCCAGCCAGCGTGAGATCGCGGGCAGCGGTCTGTTCCCCAGCCACTCCGGAGCCCACCAATCGCGCTCACTCGCTGACCTAAAAATTCTGCCCATAGTTTCCCTTTTCCTCTTTTACCAGTGCCAACGACTATCACTTTATACCGTCTGTCACTTCCTCTGCCAGGCTCGGTGCTCCTGTATTTTTTCTGGTGGGGTTTCCATATAGGTAGTAAAAATCTTTCCAGTAATGTTTTTCCTAATTCACTGTAAAATTCCATATATATCAGCACAATATAGAAATGAACTTTTATGACCAAGGAAATTTGGTGGATTGCATTTAGAACCTGCAAGTTCATTCCCTGAACACATGGAATATGGGCACTGGCTCCCAGTGTCTCACCCAGGCAGCCATTCTTTATATGCGAGCTGAGAAATTGATTGCTGGTATGGAGTGCTTCATAGATGAACCAATGCTGGCCTCACACTGAGGCACTTTCCAGGACATGTCACTGGACAACATTAAGGAACAAAAATGCTAAATACTTTCCCTCCTCCCTACAGAGGGAGTACTGAGTCCTAACTGTAGAGTTTCTACATTCCTTTTGAAATGAGATAACTCAACAGAAATCATGGAACCAATCTGGTAGGTTAGCTCAGTTTTGGGCAATATATTTACCCAGTTAGGGCATTTAAAAGCCAAAACTTGGGAAACAAGGAATGCATTCCTCCCAATTTTTGGACATGGGGGCATGAATTGTGCTGTGCCTGCTCAACTGAGATGAGTAAGAGACGAAACTTGTCTACCACCTCAGCTGAATGATTGTGGCTGGGCCTCCAGCACTCTTCCCGATACAGAAAGCCTGCTTTTTCTTAAAGGCAGGCTGTCTCTTAAAGGGGAGGCAGAAAAATTTTGCCACAATACAAATTCATGCAAACTGAACACCAGGGCACAGAGGAATCCAGACTGTTGGTTGCATTGCTGGAAACATTAGATGGAGGTGACAAGAGAATTGATGCCATGATCCCATGGGGAGGCCAGGAGACCATAATGAACAGCCCTCTGAAGGGAATGGGAGCAGGGCCAGGAACTCCTGCAGTCCTGACCCAAGGACCTGGCAGGAGTACCACAAGAGGTCTAACAATCTCACTTGGATGGTGAGGGTCAGTGGATGCATGAATGCATCTTCACATGATACCTCTTACCCACCTCCCTACCAAGTGCACATGCTGCTCATTGCACCGCACCACCTCCATCACTTACCCATCAGCACTTACCCATCATTGCACCGCACCACCTCCATCACTTACCCATCAGCAGTCCAGGCAGTCAGGACTCTCACCTAATACACAAATACTCCACCTCACCCTCACCCTAGGTACCAATTCTGCCAGCCTCACACCCAGCACGACGTACTTGCAGCTATTCAGATAAGACAGGCACATTACTCAAGGTGTGAAACAATCATTGACATTTTGCCCTCTCTCTTGAAGGGCAAGCTGTCACACAATAGAAGGGAGCAGAACAGAGTCGGGGACGAGGACCTCTGCATCTCCTGAGCCCTACGGAGGAAATGGTTCTCAGCATCATGGGGGTGGCTGAAACAGGGACCTGCAACATCCAATGTCGCTGAGAACACTGAAGCTGACAGTATGGTCCTGTCTTATGCCCTTTCTCAACTCACAGCACACACTCCTCCTGCTATCTGGCACAATGAACAAGCTGCCGATGGTGTGAACATGAAGCTCCTGCTTCCCACCCCACTCCCCACTTCCCCTCACACCAACACCCCCCTTCTGGCTTCCTGCTTTCAGACGCTGAAGAATTGTCTGTCCAGCCACAGCAACCTCAGGAGGAAGAGAGAGAGCAACAGCACAGCAATGATGAAGAGGCCCTGTCACTTAGTCGGACACTTGCACCCATCAGCTCATGGGTGTGACAACGCACATATCTTGGAGACCAGCAGAGTTCAGATCCACAAGTGGTGAGTTACCAGCCATGAAAGGGCTCCCAGGAAAGCCCTGGGTAAAGGATGGTTCATTTGCCAGCTCACTGGAAGACGAAGTGGCAGGACAAGTACTGCTGCAAAGGACTCAGATGAAGACTGCAATGGGGCACCATATGGAAAAGCGTTGATGGGCAATGCACAATGAGATGCTAGGCCCATTAGCTAGCCTGTCAGACAGCCTCCTTTCGCTGTCAAGGAGTATAGATGGTGACCAAGAGGGTGGTAAAGTATTGTAAAAGTCCACCTAGAGGTGATGAAAGCATGGATTAGGACTTCAGTCATGGCAGAAGATGGACATTAGAGGTGTTGGTCATGGATTGGATGAGGGGAAGAAATCTACGCTTGCAACACAAACTACAGCGTCTCTCAGTTCAGACTAAGGCAGTAGTCAGAAGACTTGATGGAGTTAAGGTTGGATGAGTGTTTGCAGGAGATGAAGAGACTAGTTTCCATTTAGCTGGAGGAAACTTTGGTTCATCCAGGTCTTCATGTCAAACAGGCAGTTGAAGAGAGCACAGCAATGGCTGTGGAATCAATGGAAAATATGAGGAGATAGAGCCAAGCACTATCACTGCACCTGCGTGAACAGACACCCCACTGTCATCTGCCACCTGACCTCATTCTGTCAGGGTAGCAGGCAACTAATGTAGAGGAGCAGAATGGAAAAGCTGTAAAACTTGGAAAAGATTGATACTGGCCTGAACTGGAGTTCCATTTTAAGGCATATAAGTCCAATTTGGACCGGTTTCAGTCATTTCCAAAGTTTTACTGTTTTTTTTTTTCTTTTGTGGGGATCAAGGTAGCAGCCATCGGACACAGCAGACATCACCACTTAGGTAGCAGCCGTCGGACACAGCAGACATCACTACTTAGTTAGCGGCCATCGGACACAGCAGACATCACCACTTAGGTAGCAGCCATCGGACACAGCAGACATCACCACTTAGGTAGCAGCCGTCAGACACAGCAGACATCACCATTTAGGCACAGGAGAAAAAGCCACAAAGAAAATAAAATGTCTGCAGTGCAAGAGTTGAGAGTAAATTTGTGATCGAGCAGTGGTACAAAACTGGGCTGGGGAGAACATAGAGACAAGTGGCTTAAAGAAGCTGTGTCATCCACTCCCCAGATTTCCAATTTGGTGCCGCTCTCCCCCCCGAGGATTCAGTGCACAAACCGAACCACATCAACCCTCAAATCTAATCTGAGACCACCCCATTCAATATCCACTGCCGCAGTGCTATCTTTAGGGACCACTGGGTAAATGGGGCATGGTCTTTGCAACTTCCTGTGAATGTCAGTGAACTATTTTACACAGCAGGAGTCAATTGTTCAGAAAATTGAAATGAATGATATACCTGTATTAGCCAACTCGTAGTTACTGAGAGGCCTCCAATGATTTGTATTAGGACATAAATTATCTTGTTTAAACAAATTAAACTCAGTGGGAGAAATAAGCCCATTACTAGGGACAGTCTCTAAACACAACTCGATCAAGAGCAATACATATCAAGAGTCAAGCACTAATCAAGTTATGTGGTTAAATCAAAACCATCCCTCCCAGTGTACCATATATGTACAGAATGGATTTGCCGTGTATTTGATTATATAGACTTGAATCTACGCTAATCATCTCAAAGGAGTCTGCTTGTCAGTGTGTTTTTCACTCAAAGGCCAATAGTTGCAGTGATGCTCAGAAATGAAAGCTGTGTTGCATGAAACTGTAAAGATTTGCGGCAGCTAACAAAAATAAAATGGATAAGTAAGTATTATTCCAGGCAAAAACACACAATAAATACTCCAACAAAACAAACTGAAGGCAGAAGTAGCCTGCTGATGTGCCGGAGTGTGGCTGTAGCCTAAAGTCACATGACTCGAAACAGTATTGCCTGCAGAATGTTTCAAGGATTTAGGGCCACAAAATAGAATTGCATAGCATCACTTCCAGCAGCACTACACAGGTCTACTGCTAGGTTTGTGTGCACAGTGCACTGCCAGGTACTTCCTGCACAGCTACATTAGATGATGCATGAAGGTGCGTCCATGTGCACGCCCAAGGACCTTTAATGGACTTTATCAAGGTATCCATCAGCTGAGGAGGTTGATGCAGCACCAGGGGTCAAATTTTACATTCCCCCTGTGGGTTTGCAGGTGGGTTGGGGGATGGGTTGGGGGATGGGTGGGGGGCTGGGGGCCCTAGGGTTTCTCGGATGGTTTTCTCATCAGGCCACACGTCACAACCTGTCCGCAATTTTTACTGTGGGGTGGGCGAGGCCTAGGCCAGCCACCCTTATCCCAGTTGAAGCCCTTAAATGACCAATTAATGACCACATTAGGGCTGTTTCCTACCCAGCCTCAATGTTCAGGCTGGTGGGAGGAGTTCAGTAGCCAGGGAAAGCCCAGAAAGTGACCTGGCTCAGGCCTTGGGCAGGAAGGCGGGGGGGTCTTCCATCAACGGCCTGCTTTAAACATTCAACACCCCACATTGAGAGCACTTGCCCCCATTGGCCTCTCCACCAAAACCCCTATCCCCTGCTCTGGCCATCCCTGGGCCTCTCCTCCCTTCCACAGCCTGAGACCCCCATAATTACGTGGTCCTGGACTCTAGAGTCTGGTGACCCTCTGTAGTCCCACAGTGCTATTGGCGATGCTGGGACCAGAGAGCTGCTGGCTGATCACATTGGCCGGCCGCTCTTTGAGACGGGACTTCCTCCTGTGTGAGGGGTGGAAGTCCCGCCTCCAGCTAATTAAAGGTCCTTGGGCAGTTAAATGGCTGCGGGGGAGCTAGGATCTGAGACGATCTTCTCCACCAACTCTCGGGGGGTGGGCCAGGTAATCTCCACCATCCGAAAAATCCTGATCAAGGATCCCAATTTGCAAGTGCAGGCAGATCTTTGTTTATTATTCCTGAACTAACGAGAATTTTGAAGCAAATGTGCCCTCCTGGAACTATTTAAAGGGTCACTCAACAAGTTTGCGGGTAAGGTTTTTTTTTGACTTACTTTTGCTGAGGCAAGATTTGTTGTCACACTGTGGGGACTTGCTGGAGAGATGAGGAGATATTTGCTGCACAGAGTAAGGAAGGAATGACCAGTGCTCTACACTGGTATGTGAGGAGTTGTTGCTTAACCTCTAGGTCTACAATATGACCAGAACACAGAGAGGAAAAGACAGAGAGAGGAAATCCAAGGCAATGGATCCTTCCAGGCAAGAGAGACAACATCAAGAACACCACACAGTTCACCATTTATAGATACATCGGAGAGTTCACAGAGGCTCTGTATGCGAGGAGAGGGCACATCATCCTCTCCACCCTGAAGAGGGGAACACCAAGAGAAAAGGGTTATTTTATGAATTCATACGATATGGGTGTAGCTGGCTAGGCCAGCATTTCTTGCCCATTCCAGTTGCCCAAATCAATCTCCACATCACAATATCATTCCAATATCATTCAATTAAGGTCACCAGCAATAACCTTCCCTCAAAATTTTATCCAACAACACATCAATAACATAAAAAAACAGAACCAATCACCTTTGTTCACACTCTTAGCGCCTGTCATGTGGGTACCCTTGCCTGTCCTTGTGCTTCTATGTAGTGATAGCCTAGTGCTTGCAGCATGGTTGATAGAAAGCTGCTGAGGGAAATTGTAGGCAGCTTTGCAGTACAATCTCGAGAAGCTCTGGGCCTTGTCTGGCTTCAGACTGCAATATCCCAGCATAGGGGATCGTGACCGGCTGAGAAGTAATAGTAAGGTCATTGGCCGCCTGGCAGGGGTGGGAGTGTAAATGGTGTTGTCCACGGAGCCAGTGTCACTCCCAAGGGCAGGACCTCAGTTGTCCTCTTATGCTGTTGGTGCACATAGTGCGGGACCTGCTGTGAGGGTGTGTTATGAGGTGGCAAGTGATGTGTGCCTGGCACACCAAATCCACAAGCTAAACTTAGCTGCGCTCTCACAATGGTTTTGAAATTTGTATTTATTATGAGAAGATGTGTGCACTGAATTCAGAAGTAATGAGTCCACCAAGACCTTCAGAGATTTTTAAAAATTAAATTAAAATATTTATTAACAAAATAAAAGATCTCAAGCACATACATAAAACTACAATTACTTACTATTATAACAAATCCTAAAATTCCTAATTAACTTGACTCCCAGTTACCTGCCCCCTTAATGGTTTTTAGATTTAAAACATAACCAGCAAGTTAACACAATACCCACTTGACAGTGGAATTTCCTCGCCTTCAGTTACTTTGCATAGCAGACTTATGCACAAATGGTTGGAGGCTTCTTGAAGACTGTTTTACGCACTCCTATTAGATCTCACATGGCCCTCTCCTCACATAGCCTTTCATCCTCCTTTAGATATGTTTCTCTATCTTTAATACATAAATTCTATTGTTCTATATGTCTCTGAAACTGTATTATTCTGATAATATAAAAACTTTCATGTGCCAATATTGTCAGTAACCTTTTGGAAAAATAAACACACTCCTTAGCCTTGCTTATCTAGCTGGTTGTAAACAGACTAAGATCCCTTTTAAATCCAAATAATCCCTTCATCTGTCTAAAAAGTGGAAATTCCCTTCATACCTTACATGCTATGCCAGCATCCATATTTGTTCATTAGCATTTCAAACATATTTCTACACCTAGCTTCTTTTGATGATTTCAAGCTTGCAGTCTACTTGACTCGAAATGTAATTAGATCACACAGGTAGGACCATCTACACTCACACCCATAAACCTACTTTACAATAACCAGAAAAACATTATGAAAATTATATTTTTGTCCTCTGAGCTGTGGTCTGAACCTATATGGCAGCAACCATGAATCTCAGGACCTTCGACTGAACTTCCATTGCAGCCACAAGACATGGGGAGGCTTCCACCTATTCTACAGTGGATGCTGAGACAGGATCCAGCAGATACTCCATCATGGGTCGTTCAGGCATGCCAATTCCATAGTGGAAAGCATGGTCTCCAAGCCCTGCATTGCCATGCTGGATCTGGACTCCTCCATGCTCCTAGAAGGTGATTGGAGATTATCTGGCAGGTCTGACAATGCACCAAACATCTTGGTGTGCATCATCATCAGTGTTTTGCTGTCGGCTACCCCACCGAAGTCCTTATCTGCGTGCCTTGCAGCAGAACTCAGCTGTGACCTCACCCTCCATCACAGACAATACCAATAATATAAGCTCTGGAAAAAGGCCAAAAATACTACTAATAAGTGTTTATTTCCTTTATCCACATGTCCATTCCAAAGCATTTTTCCTTTGCATCACTCTTTAAATCCAGACTCATGCACAATCTCCTATTTTAACATTATTCCCAGAGCTTCAAAGCTCTGAACCCCATGACCTCCCTCTATCTTTCCTCTAGCAACCATCCTCAAGCATTTAAAACCCAGGTTTGCCATCAACTAATCATCACTTTTAGCCCATTTCTCAGCTTTTAATCAGGAAATTTGATTTGGAATCAAGATTCTATGAGTGGGTCTGGTACCTTCGATCTCTTTGGTCATTGGATCTGTGACCAGACTTAATGTGATGAACGTTTAAGAAGAAATGGCACAGTGAAGTTATATATATGGACCATGAAATGGCACAGTGACGTTATATATATGGACCATGAAATAGCACAGTGAAGTTATATATATGGACCATGAAATGGCACAGCGAAGTTAAAAATATGGACCTTGAAATAGCACAGTGAAGTTATATATATGGTCCATGAAATAGCACAGTGAAGTTATATATATGGACCATGAAATGGCACAGTGAAGTTATATATATGGACCATGATTTCTGTACCATAAAGTTATCGGGAATGATAAAGAAATATTTTATGCTTGGGTCATATTTTCTATATAATCAAAATGAATGGCAGAGTGTCAATATTATATTATGCCTGGGTCAGATGTACATTTATTCAGATACTGTTGTAACAAGATTATATATATCATACATACAATGAGCAGAAACCATGAAATTAGATTAGAAATGCTTATTTTAATAGCCTGGTTGCAAACTAATGTATAATGTTTCAACAAGTGAGGTGGAAAAAAACACAATTTAATACAAGCAGAGTGTCCACATTTTTATGCATTTTTTCATATAAATGGGGTGAAGGGGTTGACTTCTGTGGTTATCAGTGTCAGGATGTTAGTCATGAGGAATAAAAATGTTTCCATTTTGGACTCTCCCTTTCAATTATTCTTTCCCCATGATAGGCACACTAAGATCAAGGTAAAGTGACAAAAGACCATCAAACTGAAAGTTTAACTCTCTGCTGAGTATTTGCAGCATTTTTTCTTTTTATTAAAACGTGTGAAGAACTGGCTGCAGGGTAAAGATCCTTAAAGGCACACTAGGCCTTGTGTCCAAGTTCAGTAGAGCACTTCTTGCGCTATGGGCCGGAGGTTTCTGGGTAGGCCCGAGGTCCTGTCGCCATGACTGGAAATAGGCGCTGCTGCCATTTGCATCTTGATCTAAAGATAGAGAGGAATTTAGTGTGGCCAGCCAATTAACTGCTGGTAGGCATATACCGGGAGAGGCTGACCATTTCCTAAATGGGGGAGGCAGTGGCGTAGTGGTATTGTCACTGGACTGGTAATCCAGTGAGACCCAGGGTAATGCTCTGGGGACCTGGGTTCAAATCTCACTATGGCAGATGGTTGAATTTGAATTCAATAAAAATATGGGAAGTCTAATGATGACCATGAAACCATTGTTGATTGTTGTGAAAACCCATCTGATTTAATAATACCCTTTAGGGAAGGAAATCTGCCATCCTTACAAGTGATTCCAGACCCACAGCAATGCAGTTGACTCTTAAAATGCCCTCTGAACAAAGGCAATTAGGAATGAGCAATAAATGCTGGCCTAGCCAGTGATGCCTACACCCCATGAACAAATAAATAAAAGTGCTATAAGGTGGTGGTCAGGAGATGCAGCTGGAGGTTCTGGCACCATATTTAAAGGGCTGCCAGCACTCTCGGAATATAGTTCCTGCTCTGAATATAGTTGTTGTCCTGCCTGAATCCATTGACCTGCTTGGAGACACTGGCGTTCCTAGAACTCATGACACTGCCATTCCTGGAACTACTGCCCCTCTTGGAGCCACTGCCCTGTAAAGGACCATTACCCCTCCTGGAGACATTGCCCTGCCTGGAACCACTTCCCTGCTTAGCGACACTGCCTTGCTTGGAGACAATGCCCTTCTTGGATCTATTGTCCTGCTTGGAGCCACAGAAGTCAGTGTAGCTCTATCAGTGATAGAAGCCCCATTGCTGACTGACATTGACATTGTGAAGGCCTTAGAGATGAGGCATTTGTAGGCTTGGCAGAAGGAAGATCTGGACTGGCCCCATGATACAGTGATGACTCCCTTCAGGTTCTCCTTAGGCCATTTGAGCACAGTGGGAGGTCCTTTTCTCTGGCAAGGCTAACAAGCAACCCTGGACAGAGATCGCAGACGAGGTCAGCAACCATGGGGTCACCCAGAAAACCTGATTGCAGTGCCACAAGTGGGTGAATGACCTTACTCGTTCCTCCAAGGTGAGTACCCCATGCTTTGTTTTCCTTAAGAGCTTAGAAGTGGTAACGTGTGACGGTGAGGTTGCTGGAGAGGAAATTCCCACCTAGTCAGTGGCAGTAGGGTCTGTCTGCAGCTCATCCTGTAAGAGAAATGGCTGCATCTCAGTTAACATGCACTCATCTGTCAGTATTGACTCTAGCAGTTTGTTCCAGAGTGGCTGCATGCAAAAGACATTTGAGCGACCCTGTTATGGGCAGCTAGTCTGCCACCTGCTTCGGTGTTGTGCCTGTCATTGTCGAGCAAGGAACGTGGTTTGTTTTCAATCCTGGAGGCAAAGAAAGCCCACAATGCCAAAGAAGGAGTCAGGCCAGTGGTGAGGTGCCCTTTCTCACCATCTTTGCATTTATGGAAGAGAAGGGTCTGGAATTGGCAGGGCAGCTCCAGCATGGATGGTGAGACAGGGGTATGTTTGAAGGAGAGGGAGTATCCTTATGCCAGCCTTTGTCGAACACAGGGTATGGTACTCCTGTGTCCTCTACAGTGCATATAAATAGTTACATCGCGATGACGCAAACACAGATAATACAAAATTCCAGTTATGTTGAAGACTTCAACTATTCCCGCTGGCAGAATAACAAATCCCATAGAATGATGCCTGTAATAAGCCGAAATTCCAAACTGGTAACTGTGGGCTCGCTGAACTTGTCTAAGCTTGTCATATGATGGTGTCGATCGATCGGACTGGAGTTAGACCACACAAGAGCGCAAAATCATCAAGCTCAAGGAGGCCGGCGATCCTGAAGAATCCGATGAATGCAAACCTGCCTTGCCTGTCTGTTTCCCCAGCTAATGTCACAAAGGCAATAGAGATACTCCAGGATTGAGATACTCCAGGATACTCCTGCCTTGCCTGCCTGTTTCCCCAGCCAATGTCACAAAGGCGATGGAGATACTCCAGGATTTCACACTCCAGCATGAAAACACCGACATTTGACTGCATCTAAGATAGGGTAGGCTATATCACACACATCTGAAGACAGCAGGGGAAGCAGAAAAAGATTAAGGAGTTTTTCCGAAGCTAACTCCCAGCCTTTTTCATTGCTAAACCCCAGACCTTTTCGTGGTCTGGTCATTGTAGGATGTGAAGAAATTGAATAAAAACTTTTTCACACATTTACTGCTTTACTGTGTTTTAATTTGAAACAGTTGTTTTTGACAGACCATGATTGTAGGCTTATTGGATTGTAGAGGTACATTCACGTGTGAATGGGGACTCCTTGGTTATCACGGATCTCCGCTTAACATGAGTTTACATATGTATTGCTATGGACAGGGGGGGATTAATTTGAACTGCCCCGATTTCTCCTCTCACTGCCCATCCATAAACAGAAAGGTGTTTTTGATTTCTGATTTCCACCTTTATAACTGGTGGCATGCTTTCCCCAATTCTTCAGTTTGGGAGTGACCCAATCCTCTATTAATGACCCCAAAGCAAACTCAAGGCAAGGTAAAATAAGAGGGTTGGTTTATTTTTTACACACATACAAAATGTGGGAAGGGGTTTCGCAGTGTCTGTCCCTGTTTGCACTCATACAATAAAAGAGGGATAAAGGAAAGAAAGGGGTACAGAGCAGGAAAAGTGTTATGATTTCACCTGAGCCCAGAGTCCAGAATCAGAAGTCCAGTGGCGTATTCCTTCAGAGGTTAGCAAGTTGAAACTGTTACAAGGTGATCCATCTTTCCAGAAGCGAGGACTTCCATCGATGAGAGAAGGCTTGGAGAGATGAATGAGTTTTAAAGGCACAGATACTGGAGGTCCGATGTTCCAGTAGTACATAGCATATATGAGAACCAGGCAATTTAACTGATCGGATCTCTTTCTGCTGCTACCTGTTAGCTGATAGACTACCTGGATTCAGCTCCACATGGCAATATTACAGGTTCTAGCAGCTTAGGGGGGAGGCCATGTGACATACCTCCCACTTCTTCTCCTGAGTGTTGGACAAAGGATGTATTTTTCCAGGTCTGGAATCTTGAGGTGTTTAATAGAGGAGTCAGGCTCCCTTTTGTCCTTGCAGACATACCATTTGCACTGGCCAGCTCTGCCTTAGAAATGTTGAGGGGTGTTAGCACATTTCTTTAGAATTTGATTTCCTGCAGCCACAGGGGCATCAGCACCTCTTTGAAGATAACAGGGTCTCTGCTGGTTTCTGAAGGTTAGAAGTTCCTCTGGTTTGAGTCATGGCTAGTCAGGGTAAAGCCTTGGTCAATTTTAAAGACAAAACAATAATTTTATAATGTAGCCAGTTTGACATATTTTTAAAATTCATTTACGGGATGTGGGCGTCACTGGCTGGGTCAGCATTTATTGCCCATCCCTAATTGCCCTTGAAAGGTGGTAGTGAGCTGCCTTCTTGAACGGCTACAGTTTCTGTGAAGTAAGTACACCCACAGTGCTGTTAGGGAGAGAGTTCCAGGATTTTGACCCAGCGACAGTGAAGGAATGGCGATATATTTAAAAGTGAGGATGGTGAGTGGCTTGGAGGGGAACTTCCAGGTGGTGGTGTTCCATTATCTGCTGCCCTTGTCCTTCTAGATGGTAGCAGTCATGGGTTTGGAAGTTTCTGCCTAAGGAGCCTTGGTGAATTCTGGCAGTGCACCTTGTAGATGGTACACACTGCTGCCACTTTGCCAGTGGTGGAGGGAGTGAATGTTTGTGGTGCCAATCAAGTGGGCTGCTTTGTCCTGGACAGCGTCCAGCTTCTTGAGTGTTGTTGGAACTGCACTCATCCAGGCAAGTGGAGAGTATTCCATCACACTGACTTTTGTATTGTAGATGGTGGACAGGCTTTGGTGAATCAGGAAGTCAGTTACTCACCACAGTATTCCTAGCCTTTGACCTGCTCTCATAGCCTCAATGTCTATATGGCTAGTCAGTTCCTGGTCAATGGTAACCCCCAGGATGTTGATAGTGGGGGATTCAGTGATGGTAATGCCATTGAATGTCAAGGGGCGATGGTTAGATTCTCTCTTGTTGGAGGTGGTCACTATCTGGCACATATGTGGTGCGAATGTTACTTGCCACTTGTCAGCCCAAGCCTGGATATTGTCCAGGTCTTGCTGCATTTGGACATGGACTGCTTCAGTATCTGAGGAGTCATGAATGGTGATGAACATTGTGAAATTATCAGCGAACATCCCCACTTCTGACCTTATGATGAAAGGAAGGTCATTGATGAAACAGCTGAAGATGGTTGGGCCAAGGATACGACCCTGAGGAACTCCTGCAGTGATGTCCTGGAGCTGAGATGACTGACCTCCAACAACCACAACCATCTTCCTTTGTGCTAGGTATGATCCCAACCAGCAGAGAGATTCCCCCCATGATTCCCATTGACTCCAGTTTTGCTCGGGCTCCTTGATCCACACTCGGTTAAATGTGGCCTTGATGTCAAAGGCAGTTACTTTCACCTCACCCCGGGAGTTCAGCTCCTTTGTCCATGTTTGAATCAAGGCCATAATGAGGTCAGAGCTGAGTGACTCTGGTGGAACCCAGCTGAGCAGGCTATTCCTAAGCAAGTACCACTTGATAACACTGTTGATGGCCCCTTCCATCACTCCACTGATAATTGAGAGTAGACTGATAGGGCAATAAATGGCCAGGACCAGTTTGGTGGAGCCCTGCAATACAGTCTGCAGAGGGTGTCACACATCGTCGTCGTCTGCTGTGCCCTTACAACCTGGTGCTGCAACAGGGAGACGAGCTGACCAAGGAGGAGATGGAGGAGCTGCACGTCTCCTCCAATGAGGGTGAGGGGGTCCTCGGATGTGACAATGACAGTGATGAGGCCCTCGCACTGTCTAGATGAGGCAGGCATGCTCAGGAGGCCCTTTTAGTCGCTCAGTTGCAGGAGGATGATGACAACATGCAGTAAGGATGCTCCATAAATTTTCACATAGCCTCTGAGAATGTCTGACTCTTGTTTGGCCGAGGGCAGCTTGTCTGTGCCCCATGTTCAGGGCCATCTCAGAGACGCAGCCATGACATTTTAAACGCATCTGATGCTGTGTCTGTTTTCAGCACCTCAGCCCTTCAGGAGCTGGTGCACAGCATCACTGGTCACAGATGCTGGTGTGATGGGGGCCAGCCCCACCTTAAAGGTGCTGAGAGCTTACAGAGAGAATGAGAGAACTCTGTGGCACCTGCCCACTACATTCTGGCAGCAATGACCAGCAGTGCTGAGGTGCAGGCACCAGTAATGTTTCCAGGGAGTGTGAGGCCAGACCATCACTTTGGTCTGAAGGCTGCAGAGACACAAGGAAGAAGCCCTGGACTGAGACACCTGCCTTTATCTTGTGCAGAAAGGTTTCATATCTGAGTGACAGGAACACAGCTCATCAGAACAAGGAGCCACAGGCAGGGAGACATTCTTGGGAATATATTGACAATAGTGAACAGTGTGTGCAAGTGATCAACACCCATGCCCAGGCTGTGCAATTAATTCTCCTTAACTTTCCTAACCCTGCCGCTATGTCTTGATGCTCCTCAGACATCCACAGCAGAGGGGGAGGCAGCCTGCTGACTGTGACGCCCTGTCTGTGATGACCTTGGCGGGCTTCCTCTGGAGGGTCGAGATATGGAGGGCCCCGACCTGCTATCGGGGTCCTGCTGTGCGGCAGTGGCACACTCCTTGGCCTGTGGAGCTGGAGCTGCGGAGATCACAGGAAGAGGGGAGTTGGATGGGCCGGACACTCTCAGGTTCACCCGGGTGGATGGTCCCGGAGTGTGCACCTGCAGATCCTCCTCCCTATGGGTTCCCACGCTCCCCTGGCTGACTCCTTGAGGAGCAGAGGTAGCTGGAGTGAGGTTGAGCTATCCGGCACCCCTCTCACATACACACTGTTAGAGGCTAACTTTGGCATCAGCGATGGAGTTGAGCCCGTGCAGAGGTGCAGGAGCGAAGTCCTGGACCAAGGTCTCCATGGGGGCTGCCATTCTGCCAGTGTTGACCTCAGCACATTGGCGTGCTGCTGCTATCACCTCAGAGTGAAGGAGGATGGACTCCTCCATCGTGCCTAGCAATCTGAGGAGTGCAGTGGACATCCCTTCCTGATGTTCCCGAGCTTGCCTTTGCAGCTCCAGCAACTGTGACATGACCAAGTCCAGAGGCTCCAACTCAGCAGAGTTCTGGCCCCCAGCGGTCCTCCGAGTGCCAGAAACATGGGAAGTCCCTGCCTCCACCTGCTGTGGATCAGACAGGCAATGTGCTCACCAGCTTGTGATCCCGAGGCTACTCTAAAGCTGGGTCCCTTTGAGGTGTATGCCTCTGCGCTAGTGGAGGGTGTGGGTGAGCTGTGATGGGACTTCAGGGAGGGTGCCTCCAGATTCCTCTTCAGAGGTTTCTTCAGGGCTTTAGTGGAGACCCTGGGTCATGGACTCCGTCAGCTGTTTGGCAGATGTTCCTGTGAAAGCGAGGAGAGATAATTAGTGCATGGCAGTGGCCTGTGAAAGAGGACACATCACGCACAGTATGGTTGTCTGATGGACGTTGCACTGCTGGATCCTCACTTGGTAGAGCAGAGCTGACCTCACTGTCAGCACAGGACTGGTCCAGATCGTCGCCGACCAGCTGGATGGCTCTGTTTTCAAAGTCCGTGAGGACCTTGATTTTGCGCATTCTACCACCGGTCTGCAACCTCTCCCTATTGTTGAGTGCCAGCTTGTCCTGCATGAATAGAAATGGATAAAGCGTATGCAGGATGCCTGCCAGGCCAGATGATAAATATGGTCTGTGTGGATTGTGAGTGGTGCCATGGATGAGATGAGGACAATGACAGTGAGTGTGAGAGAGTGAGTGGTGATGTCCCTTGAACCAGCAGTGAGTGAGGGCCCTGTGGATGTGTGCTGGGTTTGTGAGTGTGTGAGTTGAGAGAAATGAGAAGAGTGACTTACCCTGGTGGAACGGAGGAGACCATTCATCCTCTTGTTGCACTGGGTGGCCATCCTCTTTTGAAGGGCGTTGGTGTGACCTCCGCTGCCACCAACTCCCAAGCCAAGTTAGGGCTGTTGCTGCCTATCCTGCGGCCAGAGTGGGGGGTAGGGGACATCCCGGCGGGAATCCACAGACTCCAAAAGAGTGCGTCGCTGACCCTGGGGGCTGTGGTCTTCTCCAGTTTCAGGGCCGTGTCTCCCATGCAGCAGCGGTGGTCTGGAAGCACTGAGATGTGTGCTTGTGGCTGGACTTTAAATATGGCGCCCGGCGTGATGCAGCGGTGGAGCCATGGCGAATGAAAGCCCGCCTGCCATGGAAATGGCGTGTTTCCCAGGAGAGCATAAAGAATGTGGCGTGTTTGGGATGATACAGCGTGAAAACACGTCATCGTTTTACCCTCCCACTACCACACTTAGTGCAAATCTGGGACAACTCCGCCCATTGAACCTGACAGAAAAGCACCTTGTTCAAACCAAGTGAACCACCCAACAACATGTAACTCTCCAAGTGCTACGAGAAGTAGTGATGAAAGGATGGCCTGAGAGCATCAAGGACACATCTGTGGCCACAAGGGCAAATTGGACATACTGAGATGAATTGACAGCCCATGACAGCATCTCCCACAAAGGAAATAGAGTCATCATCCCTAAGGATGTGAGAGGAGAGATGATGAAGCACTTCCATGCAAGCCCATCAGGAACTGAACAGAGTCTGAGAAAGGCAAGAGAAGTGCTCTACTGGCCAAACATGAGCAATGAAATTAAATCCCACATCAGCCAGTGTGGAGCTTGTAACAAGCACCAAACTAAACAAGCTTGAGAGCCATTGATGACTCAACTAATCCCAGACAGACCATGGATGAAACTGGGAGTAGATTTCTTCACTATAATGGGAACTGATTATCTTGTCACTGAAGACTACTATTCTGAATACAGGGAGGTAGACCAGCTGACTTCAACAATGACCGGAGACATAGTCTGATGCCTGAAAGCACACTTCAGTTGTTACAGCATTCCAGACATTGTGATAAGTGACAATGGCCCTCAGTTCATGAGTAAAGAATTCAACCATTTCACAAAGGATTGGGAAATTCAACACTATACATCACCTCTGCACTATCCCCAGTCAAATGGAAAGGCTGAGGCAGCAGTGAAAATCACCGTAGGGATCATCAAGAAATCGAGCAAATCTAGTACAGATGCATACAAGACAATCCTCGAGTGGAGAAACCCACCAGCCGAAGGATTGGAAAGTAATCCAGTCCAAAGACTAATGTCATGCTGCGTGCAAACAACTCTTCCAATAGCAAAAAAGCTACTGAAACCAGAAGCAGTAACAGGCGTGAGTGAAAAAAATCAAGGTGAAATAGCAGAAAGCAAAACTTCATCTTGACAAGACTGCCAAACTATTACCAGGACGGAGCATTGGAGATCCAGGCAGGGTACAAACCTTCAACTCTCTCAACAGGAATCAGGCCATGTGGAAACCTGGGGCATGAGTAGACAAATTGTTACCTCAATCGTACGCAGTGGAGATGAATCACCAGATATACAGGTGCAACCGGAAGCATACGTGCACAACTAGCGAAGCTGTTCCTTCACAACAGTCGCCCGGTCAGGGAGAAGAGGTCTCACCAGCTGTACTGAATACAGAACTACCATCAATCCCAGAGGTCCACAGGTGACCAACAATGGCAATGGAACAACAACAGTTACCATGGCAACAAGTGCCATGGAACTGACAAGGAACATCACCCAGGCGAGCAGCCAATGACAAAGCACATGTGTATCATTAAGAGACATACATGATTTAAAGACTATGTTTGCAATGCAGGGGCAGAGACTGACTAGTTGAACAGTTGTTAATGCAGGAGAACAGTGGGTGTATAGTGGATAACTCACAGTAACAGATGATCATGCATGCATTTTCAGTTCGTTAGAAAAAGTGGGATGTTTGGATCTTTTGTTCATTATGAAAAGGGGGATGTTTGGGTTTTGAAATGCAACAGTACTAAATATCCTATCTGGCTTGCTGTAGTCATGTGACCTCTGTCATGAAGGGAAGTCTGTGAGCTGCCATCTTAAAATCAGTTCAATAAAGACTCACTGAGAAAACACTTACAACCATTGAACTCAAATCACACTGGGATATCACTGTGTAGGCCAGGCAAAGGCACCTGCAAGACAGGAACTAAAGGAATGCACAAGGGTGGTTTGTTGGCTTTTGTATGGAATATTGAACAGTTTGTTTGATAAAGCTGTTTTGGAATGATTTTTTTGTGGTGGCCTTTACTTCAGCATTATGGCTAAGAGGATGCTATGGTGGTCTGTGATGAAGGGAGAGTAGGGGTGTGTGAATGTAGAATGGAGATTTGTGGTTGTGTTCAGTGAAGCTGTAATCGGATGGGCTGATCATGGACAGTCCGGTTGGAAAGGGGATGTGTTGGTTTCCTTCCTCCTGCTCCTGTTTCTTCCTGCTCCTCTGTTCTGCCTCTGCTCCATCTCCCTCTCTTGCTGCAGAAGGACAATGGCAACCACACCACCCTGACTGGGAGCAAGTTGTGTGAGCAGATGGTATCAGAACAAGGAACTTCTCCACATGCACAAGCACTCCCTGTTGACTTCACCAACTTTAAATAATTCTGCAAACTACCAAACATGTCTACAAACTCAAACTGAGTCAACAGAAATGAATCAGTAACTAACCTGAGAGTGGTTCATGATCTCTTTAACTAATACTGAAGGGGGTCTTCCCTGTTGCTGAAAGCATGTTCACCTCTGTTGTATATTACACTGAGTAAGACTAACGTGCTCAACTGCAGGCGGCTATTGTTGAACCAAGGTTTACACCTCCCCAAAAGAGAGGGCAGTATAACAAAATGCTGGGCTATTACAATATATTACAGTGCTGGTGAGGTGGAGCTGGGTGTTATCAGCGTACATGTGAAAACTAACACTGAGCTTTTAGATGAAGTCACCTAGGGGCACCACGTAGATGAGAAGTTGGGGGGGTGGCCAAATATAGATCCTTGGGGGCCGATGGGAGGCCGGGGAAGCTGCACCAGAGTATTCAGGAGCAGCAAGAAAAGCTATTGCAAATGATTCTCTGCTTACAATTAGATAGATAGGAACGGAACCAGACGGAAGCAGTCCCACTGCTGGGTGGCAGTGAAGAGGGTGATGTAGTCTCAAATGCTGCAGAGAAGTCAGGAAGGATGAGGAGGAAAGTTTACCTTTGTCACAATCATATAGGCTGTCATTTGTGACCTCGGTAAGAGCTGTACACTGCACTGCCCACTTTGGGATCTTTTATGGACAACCCCAAAATTAAAAGCATGTGGTAAAAAAACTGCTGAGGGAAAAATGTTTCTTCAGAGTAGGATCAATGTTGGCTGGGTAGGCATGAATGCTCTCACAAAAAAAAAAGACAAAATAGGAAGCACTTCATTCTCTTGCCTATTGTTATATGAAACATAGCTTACAAAGCAAAGATTTTGCCAACATTAGCACTGCATTGAGATGAGGTGGATTCCTGGTTGTAATTCGACAATATTTCATTGCAGACTTCAGTGATACATTTCCAGCCAGTACTAATCAGGAGGCTACATGCGGTTTCCTGATGTTCTTCCTTTCATTTCCATCGTAGCCAAAGGATGAAGCTTTTAGTTAGTGGTCAGCCTGAAGACTGCATGCTGTCCTTAACTCTCAATGTCAATAATAGGCCATTTAACCACTGGCCACTTCTTGCATTTGAGATATTTCCAACAGAACATCTGTTTCTGTACTGCACTCTGGCTTTTGCAGGGACTCAAACATTGGCAGAAAAATCAACTTTCCGTCATCAAAACCCATGTTCAGAATTACATCAAACAGACTTTTCATGTTGATATATGCCACTTTGCTCTGAATCCCACTCTGAAATCACAGGTGGCCAACTGCATCAGTTCAGTATTTTAATATTATTGCACCAATTTAGTTTATTTCCATGTAAACTCTTCATTTCATCAAATGCTGTCGCCTACTTGAACTAACCTAACTGTAATTTCAATGCCTATGGTTCTTGCAACAGAGTTTTCAATATTCAGGTTTTTTTTGTTGTCGGCTGTGTCACTAATATCCAGACTGAAGGTTTTTTTTTCAAACTTGCATTTTCCCGAAAGTAACAGTGATTTTGGATTTTGCCTTGAAGTACTGGTGTGGGGAAATCCATCAGCTCTTTCTTCATCTCCGCAACTCTCCTTAACAGCCATGTCAAATTCCGCACATATTTTATGCCGCAGAATGTTATGACTATTTAGCTGATTAGTGTTTTGCGCTGGCCCTTTTCCTTATCCTCTGGTATAAAAATATGTTTGTTTACAGTTAACAAGCCACCTTTTCAGAAGTTATGTGCTCTTTTCTGGTTGTTCACTTTAGTCCTTGTTACTGCTTTAGTTTCTCTATTTCTTTTGCTTCCTGGCAAATCAGCAATGCTTATTTCTCAGAGAGAGGGACTTGTTTCCTTAACCATCAATAGTTTTTGGCTGTGATTCCAAATTCAATTCAATAGCACTACAAATAGTAACTGTTCAAAATAACACCATTGCCTTTGAAAATCCTTTCTGTTTTGTTTGATAGATAAAATCTGTTCTGCTTAGATTGTTTCTTGTAGACACAGGGCTAGAAATTTGGTTCTGTCAAAGGGTCATGAGGACTCGAAACGTCAACTCTTTTCTTCTCCGCCGTTGCTGCCAGACCTGCTGTGTCTTTCCAGGTAATTCTGTTTTTGTTTTAGAAATTTGGTGTGCCTGTTCGGAAACCCTTGTTTAAATTCAGGGAAGACAGAAGACGAGCTAGGATATCACTTGGATGGGTTGCGGAAGAGAAAACTATTAGAGTGTTTGAGCTTAACCAGAATGCACCATTCAAATGGTACTTGTTCGAATTTTAATCCACTCCCCACAACCCTGATTGTCTGCTCAATAATATTGTGTTAAGTCCCGTATTTTCAATTGGGCAAATTTTTAAACTATTTTTTACAGCTCACTGTTTAATGTATTATATAATTAAGGATTTAGTTAATTAATCAGGTTTAGGTGATAAATTAAAATTAACTAAATGGAGAATAACATTAAAGGATCCTGAATTATATAAATACAGCAATGGCTGTGTCCACTGGCCAAAGAGCTGCTGACAACGCTGCTGCAGCAAATTCCGGGAGCCCCAAAGGGATTGAATCCCAATCAGACACTTGCCTGCCTGCCAACGGTTTCCCAGGCTTTTGGAGGGGAAGATCCTGCTCCCAAGAGCTGTTAGCCAATCAGGGCACCACAGCAATCTTCAGGCCCAGCAGCGCTACCAGGAGCGGTGGCCAGGGCTGGAACTGCAGGAGGGCCTGAGGGAAGGAGCCAACCATGGAGCATTGAGAAGAAGGTGCTGGGCAGTCCAGCCAGAGACAGTCAGGCAGGCCCCATGGCGGGCGTGGGGGGTCAGTCAGTGCGGAGGGGAGGTGGTCAGTCAGTACGGAGGGGAAGGGGTCAGTCAGTACGGAGGGGAAGGGGTCAGACAGTATGGAGGGGGAGGGGGTCAGTCAGTATGGAGGTGAGGGGATCAGTCAGTGTAGAGGGGAGGGGTTCAGTCACTACGGAGGGGATCAGTCAGTACTGAGGGGAGGGGGTCAGTCATTATGGAGCGGGTCAGTGAGTATGGAGGGTGTGGGCGTCAGTGAGTATTGAGGGGGTGGGGGTCAGTGAGAAAGGAGGGTGGTCAGTCTGTATCAAGTGGGTCAGTCAGTATGGAGGGGATGGGGGTCTGTGAGTAAGGAGGGGGGTCAGTCTGTATGGAGAGGGTCAGTCAGTTTGGAGGGGAGGGGGTCAGTCAGTACAGAGGGGAGGGGGTCAGTCATTATGGAGGGGAGGGGGTCAGTCAGTATGGAGAGGGTCAGTGAGTAAGGAGGGGCTGGGCAGTCTGAATGGAGATGGTCTGTCAGTATGGAGGGGAGGGGGTCAGTAAGTATGGAGGGGAGGGGGTCAGTAAGTATGGAGGGGAGG